>NC_052166.1:17393588-17680212 GCF_902713615.1 Scyliorhinus canicula | reverse complement strand
CCAAAACCAAATCCAATGTGGCTCGCCTCTTGGTGGCCTGTCAACATATTTGTGTCAGGAAACCCTCCTGTCACACATTGTACAAAGAACGACCCATCTAATGTACTCGAACTATATCTTTTCCAGTCAATAGTTGGAAAGTTAAAGTCTCCCATAACAACTACACCTCGTTACTTTCGCTCTTTTTCCAGAATCATCTTCGCCATCCTTTCCTCTACATCCCTAAACTATTAGGTGGCCTATGAGAAAACTCCCAACAGGGTGACCTCTCCTTTCCTGTTCTAACCTCAGCCCATACTACCTCGGAAGAAGAGTCCCCATCTAGCATCCTTTCCTTCCGCCACCGTAAATCACTGTCCTTGACTAGCAGCGCCACACCTCCCCCTCTTTTGCCCCCCTTTTCTGAGCTTACTAAAACACCTAAACCCCGGAACCTGCAACAACCATTCCTGTCCCTGCTCTATCCATTTCTCTGAAATGGCCACAACATCGAAGTCCAGGTACCTACCCATGCTGGCAGTTCCCCTACCTTATTTTGTATACTCCTGGCATTGAAGTAGACACACTTCAAACAACCTACCTGAAACACTGGCACCCTCCTGCGAAGTCAAATCTGGTGCTCCTGACCTCTATACTCTCAATCTCCCGTACCCCAAAACTACAATCCAGGTTCCCATCCCTGCTGAATTAGTTTAAACCCCCCCAAGAGCACTAACAAATCGGAACTAACACTGTTCACTTCTAATCACGTGTCGCGTGAATTGATGGTCTCATCAACCAGTCACTCTGCATTTCTTTCTGTTGATGCCGAAATCTGTCCTAATGAAGCTCAACGGCTCCAATGGCAGCTTTCTAGTCGATGATGACCCTTCCCCCTACCGTTATTTTTTCCAATTGATCCTGCACCATGAATCTCCTCCAACTCTTTAGGCCAGGCTCTCACGTCTTCTGTCAAGTTTGATACCCCGCAGACATGTCCATCCGGGGGAGAACTGTTTCCCCCCCCCCCACTCTCCGCACAACCTTTCCGCTGAAATTCCCCCGAAGTTCAGGTAAAAGGTACCAAAAGGGCCTTTCAAGCAGGAGCCACCCTGTGTGAAACCACTCAGTCCATGATCGCAACTGGAGGTCCCCCGGCTTCCACGCCTATTTTGTTGCCTTTCCTCGTAGCCCTTGATTCCCCTACTGATCAAGAATCTATCTATTTCAGCCTGAAACAGACAAGAGAATACCCCCGCCCCCCCACCCCCCAGCTCTCTTTGGTAAAGACTCACAACCCTCTGAGAGGAGAAATTCCTCCTCATCTCAGTCTTAGCTGGCGCCCATTTATTCTGAGACTATGCCCTCTGGTCCGAGACTCTCCCATGGGGGTGGAGTCAAGGCCTTTACCAATGACTCCACCCCCATGGCAGCTGTATGGTTCGTACAAACTTGCCAGCCTTCACTGGAGCCTGCACACGGCATTGGAGGATGAGTGAATGTGGCGGGGATTCCATTTGGGATTGCTTGGCTCCTGTCTATCAGGCGCTGCTTCCGCTGTTTAACACATGGAGAAACTGTTCGCCTTGGTGGGGCGGCACTGAACGTAGGGGTGACAATGAAAAAAAAACATTTTGAGAATGGCTTTAACAACCATCTTAAACCGCGTTTTGGTCAATGAGCTGCAGTCACTGTTGTGACGTTGGAAATGTGGCAGACAAAATGTGCCCAACAAGATCCCACAAACAGCAACGACCAAATCGTATGTCCTTGTGATGCTGACGGAGGGATAAACATTGCCCACCGCGCCGGGGAGAATTCCCCTGTCAGAAAGTCACCCACAGATCAACAGTGCATTTTGGAGCAGTTTCTTTACACGGAGACTGCAGTAAATCTGGAACTCTCCAGGGAGTCGAACAGTGCAGACGGCATCAGTGCATTTAAAGGGAGACTTGAAGCAAACACTTTTAAAAATGTTTTTATTAAAGCATTATTAAAACAAATAAATAACCAACGGTCTCTGCCCCCCACCCTCCCTGCTGTTATCCTCCACCCACTCAGCCTCCTTTTTTAACCCAAAATTCTCCCCCCCACCCCTCCCCCTCCTGAAAGAAATCAGTAAACGGTTTCCATCTCTGGGCAAACCCCTCCACAAACTCTCCCAAGGCGAAGTTGATCTTTTCCAGCCTAAGGAATTCCGTGAGGTCACTCACCCAAACCCCCAGTTTCAGCGGCTCCGAGTCCCTCCATCCCAACAGGGTCCGTCTCCGGGCTATCGGAGAGGCAAAGGCCAAAACGCCGGCCTCTCTCACTCCCCGGACTCCCGGGTCTTCGGACACTCCAAAAATTGCCACTTCTGGACTCGGGACCACCCTCAGCACCTCAGACATCACGTCAGCCAACCTCCGCCAAAATCCTTCCAGCTTTGGACAGGCCCAAAACACGGGGACATGGTTCACGGGACCCCCTCCCGCGCACTGCCCACACCTATCCTCCACCCCCTCAAAAACCTACTCATCCTGGCCACCAACATATGTGCCCTGTGGCCTACTTTAAATTGGATGAGGCTAAGCCTAGCGCACAAAGACGATGCACTCACCCCACTCAGAGCCTCCTCCCATAACCCAGCCTCCAGCACCCTCCCCAGCCCCTCCTTCCATTTATCTTCTCCTATCGGGGCACACTCCCAGTCCATTAACTCCTTATAGATCTCCAACACCAACTCACCCTCACCAACTCCTGCTTTCGACGCCACCTTGTCCTGCAACCCCGGGTGCGGCAGGTCGGGAAAGGATGGTACCTGTTTCCTCACATAGTCCCAAACCTGCAAGTACCGGAACCCATTCCCGCTGGGCACCTCATATTCCTCTGCCAACTCCTCCAAGCTGGGAAAGCTGCCCTCCACAAACAGGTCCCAATCCCGGCCTGCCGCCACTCCCGGAACGCCATGTCCAGCCCCCCCGGAACAAACCTCTGGCTTCCACAAATTCAGGAGCCCAAACTGAGGCCCCCTCCAGCTTCAGATGCTGCTGCCACTGTCCCCACATCCTCAGGGCCACCACCACTACTGGACTTTGAAGTACCCGACCGGCGAGAACGGCAGAGGCACCGTTTTTCCAACAGTACCCCCAAAGCTAGTGCCCTTACACTACTGCCTCCATCCGCCTCCATACGCACACCACCTCCCCCACCACTCACTTCCTAACCATGGCTATGTTGTGCTGCCCGGTAATACTTCATAAAATTTTGGGAAGGCAAAGAGCATGGGCAGAGTGGGCCTGCCTCGTGCCCGATGCAGCCTAAAATTCCCCAGCTGACCCGATTCGTCCTTACACTCGCTGTCAGTGCTGGAAACAACAGCCGGACCAGTCCACAAACCCCTGCCCGAACCCAAACCTCCCCAGTACCTCCCACAGATATTCTCATTCTACCTGATCAAAGGCCTGTTCCGTGTCCATAGCGACTGCCACCTCCACATTCCGCCCCACCCCCCCCCCCCCCCTCCCTCCCGAGGGCATCAGTTATAAAATTCAACAAATGCCTAACTTTAGCCAACAGATGCCTCCCCTTAACAAACCCCACCTGGTCTTCTCCTATCACTCCTGGTACAAAGTCCTCAATCCGCGAGGCAAAGATCTTTGCCAACAATGTGGCATCTACATTCAGCAGTGATATCGGGCGGGAGGGCCCACACTGCTCCAGATCCTTATCCTTCTTCAAAGTTCAAGATGTTGAGGCTGCAATAACGTGGGGAGAGCTCCCCTTCTCCCTCACCTCATTAAATGCCCTTACCAGCAGGGGCCCCAGGTCCCCCAAAACGTTTCATAAAATCCACTGGAAAACCTCTGGACTCGGGGCCTTCCCTGCCTGCATCACCCCATGCTGTCATCACCTCCACCAGTCCAATGGGTGCTCCCAACCCCTCTACCAGGCCCTCCTCCTTGGGAAACTCGTCCAGATACGTCGCATTCCCTCCCCCCCAGCCGGGGGCTCCGCTTATAAAGCCTCCTATAAAACTCTTCAAATACCCCATTTATCCCCACCGGGTTCAATTCCACCTGGTACCGTATTTCACCTTCCAATCTCCCTCTCTGCCTCCCTGCTTCCTGAGTTGATGGGCCAGCAGCTCCTGGCCTTCTTCCCGTACTCATACACTACCCCACTGGCCCTCCACAACTGCCCCACTGCCTTCCCTGTGGACACCAACCCTATAACTGTAACATTATATTCCTGCAGTCTCTCCTTCCCTGTATACGGTATGCATTGTTTGTACAGCATGCAAGAAATAATACTTTTCGCTGTATACTAATCCATGTGACAATAATAAATCAAATCAAAACCAACCCAAACTCCATCTGGGGCTTCTGCCTCTGCTTCAATAAACTGCCTCTGGGGCCACCAAAAACCTCTGCCCGCAATAATGTTATGTACCAGCCTCTCTGCTCGCTCCTCCTCCTCTCTATGAGCCCGGATTGCTATGAACTCCCCACTACTCACTGCCTTGAGTGCCTCCGAAAGTGTGGCGACCGAGACCGCCTCTATGTCATTGAGTTCCACATATCCACATATTGGGGCAGCATGGTAGCATTGTAGATAGCACAATCGCTTCACAGCTCCAAGGTCCCAGGTTCGATTCCGGCTTGGGTCACTGTCTGTGCGGAATCTGCACGTCCTCCCCGTGTGTGCGTGGGTTTCCTCCGGGTGCTCCGGTTTCCTCCCACAATCCAAAGATGTGCAGGCTAGGTGGATTGCCCTTAGAGTCCAAAATTGCCCTTAGTGTTAGGTGGGATTACTGGGTTATGGGGATAGGGTGGAGTTGTTGACCTTGGGTAGGGTGCTCTTTCCAAGAGCCGATGCAGACTCGATGGACTGAATGGCCTCCTTCTGCACTGTAAATTCTATGATATCCCCGATTGGCAGCCCTCATCCGCTCACATAGCTCCTCATCCACTAGCAACCCTATGTCCAGCCTCCACTGCGGGCACTGGGCACCCCTCCACTGCGGGCGCTGCCACTCGCTGCCTTCTTTCGGCCAGCCAATTCTGTATCCAGACAGCCAAATTTCCCTGTGTCCCATGCCCCCCCCCCCAAACTTTCTGAATGAGCCTACCATAGGGAACCTTATCAAATGCCTTACTGAAATCCATATACACCACATCCACTGCCCGACCTTCATCAATGTGTCTCGTCACATCCTCAAAGAATTCAATGAGGCTTCTGAGGCATGACCTGCCCCTCACAAAGCCAGGCTGACTATCTTTAATCAAACTATGTTTTTCAAAATAATCATGAATCCTATCTCTCAGAATCATTTCTAATATTTTACTCACTCAAGACGTAAGACTGATGGGTCTGTAATTCCCAGGGATTCCCTATTCCCTTTCATGAACAGGGGAACAACATTCACCTCCCTCCAATCATCCGGTACTACTCCAGTGGAGAGTGAGGACACAAAGATCATCACCAACGGCACAGCAATCTCCTCCCTCGCTTCCCGTAGTAACCTTGGGTATATCCCGTCAGGCCCAGGGGACTTATCTATCCGAATGCTTTTCAAAATTTCCAGCACATCCTCCTTCTTAATATCAACCTGTGTGAGTCTATTAACCTGGTTCACACTGTTTCTCATGAGCAACAAGGTCCCTCTCTCTAGTGAATACTGAAGCAAAGTATTCATTTAGGGCCTCCACATCTCCTCAGACTCTGAGGCACAAGTTCCATCCACTACCCTGATCAGCTCTACTCTCACTCTGATCATCCTCTTATTTCTCACGTAAGTGTAGAACTCCTTGGGGTTTTCCCTAATCCTTCCCGCCAGGGCTTTTTCATGCCCCCTTCTAGCTCTCCTCAGTCCATTTTGAGTTCCTTCCTGGCTACCTTGTAACCCTCTAGAGCCGAGTCAGATCCTTGCTTCCTCAACCTTACATAAGCTTCCTTCTACCTCTTGACTAGAAGCTCCACTTCTGTTGTCTCCAAGGCTCCTTCACCTTCCCATTCCTTCCTCGTCTCAGTGGGACAAAACTAGCCAGCATCGCAGCAAGTGCTCCTTAAACAACCCCCACATTACTGTGTACATTTCCCCAAGAACAATTGTTCCCACTATTATGCTCCTCAGCTCCTGTCTAATAGCAGTATAATTTACCTCTCCCCCAATTAAATACCTTCCCATACTGTCCTGTTCCGGTCCCTCTCCATGACTATGGTAAAGGTCAAGAGTTGTGGTTACTGTCACCGAAATGGTCTCCCACCGAGACATCTGACACCTGGCCTGGTTTGCTGCCGAGCACCAAGTCAATATGCCTCCCCTCAAGTCAGCCTATCTACATATTGAGTCAGGAATCCTTCCTGTACACACCTGACAAATATTGCTCCATTCAAACCATTTGCACTAAGGAGGTTCCAGTCATATTAGGGAAGTTTAAGTCACCCATGACAACAACTTTGTTACTTCTGCACCTTTCCAAGATCTGCCACCCAATCTGTTGCTCTATCTCTCTGCTGCTATTGGGGGGTCTGTAGAAAACTCCCAATAAAGTGACTGCTCCTTTCCTGTTTCTGACTTCCAGCCATACTGACTCAGTAGACAACCCTCCTCAACTACCTCCTTTTCTGCAGCTGTGGTGCACTCCCTAATTAACAGTGCCACCTCCCCTCCTCTTTTACCTCCCCCCTATTCTTCTGAAAACATCTAAACCCCAGAACATCTAACAACCATTCCTGCCCCTGTGAAATCCACGTCTTCTGTAAAGGCCACAGCATCGTAGTTCCAAGTACTGATCCATGCTCCAAGTTCATCTCCCTTATTTCCTGACACTCTTTGCATTGAAACAGACACACCTTTAACCCATTCCACTGAGTGCAACTTTGGCCTATCAACTGTCTATCCTTCCTCATAGACTTGCTGCATACTATTTCTGCCTGTTCAACAGCTACCCTATCCTCTGATCCACAGCTCTGGTTCCATTCCCTGCCAAACTAGTTTAAAACCCTGCCAAAGAGCTCTGGCAAACTCCTCCCACCCAGGATATTGGTGCCCCTCCAGTTTAGGTGCAATCCGTCCTTCAGTAAGTAGATTATCTTTTAATAAACATTTTATTGAGGTATTTTTTGGTATTATAACAAAAACACAATAAACAATGTACATGAAACTATAAACATAGTGCAAAAGCCGTCTCCCTCCCTTACAGGGCCCACTTTTATTAACCCCCTACTCTATGCTAAACTAACCCCCGCCCTTTCTGCTGACGATTAATTTTCCGCGAAGAAGTCGACGAAACGGTTTGCCACCTCTGGGCGAATCTGAACAGTGACCCTCTCAGGGCAACTTGATTTCTCCAAACAGAGAAAGCTAGCCATGTCAGATAGCCAGGTCTCCGACTTCGGGGGCTTTGAGGTCCCTCCAAGCGAATAGTATCCATCTCTGGGCTACCAGGGAAGCAAAGGCCAGAATGTCTGCCTCTTTCTCCTCCTGGATTCCCGGGTCTTCCAACACCCCGAAAATCGCCAACTCTGGACTCAATGCCACCCTTGTTTTTAACACCGTGGACATGACATCTGCAAACCCCAGCCAAAATCCCCTAAGCTTCGGACATGTCCAGAAACATGTGGACATGGTTCGCTGGTCCTCCCTCACATTTTGCACACCTGTCTTCCAGCCCAAAGAATCTGCTCATCCGGGCGGCTGTCATGTGAGCCCGGTGAACGACCTTGAATTGGATCAGGCTGAGCCTGGCACATGTTGTGGACGTGTTGACTCTACTCAACACGTCCGCCCATAGACCATCCTCTATCTCACCTCTGACCCCATAAGTTCCTTGTAAATGTCAGAGATGCTCGCTTACTCCTACCCACCCTCTGGAAACTACCCGGTACTGAATCCCCCTTCGCGGTAGGAGGGGGAAGGTTGACACCAGTTTACGTAGGAAGTCCCGCACCTACAGATACCTGAATTTGTTTCCCCTCGCCAACCCAAACTTCTCCTCCAGCGCCCTCATACTCGGAAAGCTCCCCTCTAATAAACATATCCCCCATCCTCTCAATCCCTGCTCTCCACCATAACACCCCATCCATACTTCCCGGGCAACCGGTGATTATTACAGATTGGGGACCAGACCGATGCTCCCTCTGCTCCCACATGTCTCCATCCATTGCCCCCAGACTCTCAGGACAGCCACCACCACGGGACTGGTGGAGTAACGTGCCGTCGGAAACGCAGAGGCGCAGTTACCAACAGCCCCCAAACTGGTGGCCCTTGCATGAAGCCCCCTCCATACGCTCCCATGCCGACCCCTCCCCCACCACCCACTTCCTGATCATGGCTATATTCACCGCCCAGTAATAGTTACTAAATTTGGCAGCGCCAGCCCGCCCTCTCCCCGACTCCCGCTCAAGCATTACCTTCCTTACTCGCGGGGTCTTGCCCGTCCAACAAAGGCCAGTGATCACTTTGTTGACCTGTTTAAAAAAGGACAGCGGAATAAAGATGGGGAGACATTGAAACACGAACAGGAATCTCGGGAGGACCGTTATCTTCACCGTCAGCACCCTCCCAGCTAATGACAACAGGAGCGCGTCCCATCTCTGAAAATCGTCCTTCATTTGGCCTACTAGCTGGGCTAGATTTAATTTATGCAGCTGGTCCCATTCCCGCGCCAGTTGAATGCCTAGGTACCTAAAGCTTCCCCCCCAATCGCCTCTCCTGTCCCCTCGCCTGGACGCAAACATCCCACTCTTCCCCATGTTTAGCTTATACCCTGAAAATGGCCAAATTCCTCTAGTATCCTCATGATTTCTTCCATCCCCACTAATGGGTCCAATACATACATGCAGGCCGTCTGCATAGAGCGAGACTCTGTGCTCCACCGCCGCCCCGGACCAGCCCCTTCCAGCCCCTTGAGGCTCTCAGAGCAATTGCCAACGGCTCTATAGCTAGCCTGAACAACGGTGGGGAGAGGGGGCAGCCCTGTCCGTCCCCCGGTGCAGTCTAAAAGAGTCTGATGTTGTCCTATTTGTCCAAACACTTGCCACCAGGAGCCTGAGACAGCAACCTGACCCAGTCAATAAAACCCCCACCCGAATCCGAACCGTCCCAGTACCTCCCACAGATAATCCATTCTACCCGATCAAAAGCCTTGGTGCATCCATTGCAATCACTACCTTTACCTCCCTACCTTCCGGGGGAATCATGATCACATTATAACAACCTTCTTGCATTGGCCACAACTGCCTACCCTTAACAAATCCCATCCGATCCTCCCCAATAAAGTCTGGAACACAATCCTCAATCCTGGAGGACAACATTTGGCAGCAGTTGGTGTCCACATTCAACAGGGATATCGGCCTGTTGGACCCACACAGCCGGGTTCTTGTCCCACTTCAGAATCAGCAAAATCATGGCCTGTGACATTGTCGGGGGTAGCACCCCTCTTTCCTTTGCCTCATGAACATCCTCATCAACGCCGGCCCCAATATACCAGAGAACTTTTCATAAAACTCCACTGGGTACCCGTCCGGCCCCAATGCTTTACCCGCACTGCATGGCCTTCAGACCCTCAACTATCTCTTCCAACACGATCGTGGCCCCCAGCCCTTCTACCAACTTCCCGTTCCACCTTTGGAAAATTCAGCCCCCCCCCCCCCCAAGAAGTGCCTCATCCCCTCCGGCCCCGTAGGGGGTTCCGACCTATGGCAGCCTACTGTAGAAATCCCTAAACGCCTTATTCACCCCTGCTGAATCTCCAACTAGGTTCCATCTCCGTCATTTACTTTCCCTATCTCCCTGGCTGCCTCCCTCTTGTCTAAGCTGATGCTTCAGCATTCTGCTGGCCTTCTCTCCATACTCATAGATCGCCCCCTCGCCTTTCTCAGCTGCTCCACCACCCTCCCTGTGGTTAACAAGTCGAACTCCGCCTGTAGCCTCCGCCGTTCCCTTAAAAGCCCTGCCTCTGGGTCTCCGCTTACCTTCTATTGATCTGTAGTATCTCCTTAACCAGTCGGTCCGTCTCTGCCTGTCCACCTTCTCCCTATGGGCCCGTTATCGAGATCAGCTCCCCTCTGACCACCGCCTTCAGCGCTTCCCAGACCATCGGTGCTGAAATTTCCCCGTGTCGTTGACCGGCAGGTAGTCTGAATATATTTCCTCAGCAGCTCTCACACCCCTTCATCCGGTATCTTCCCCAGCATCTCTTTATAAACTCCACATCATCCCAATTTAGCGCCTACAACATTTACTGCACCCCCTCCCAGTTTACCACTGACCATAACTGTACCGACCTCCCACATCCAAAACCTATTCTATCCACCTCAAACACCACCCGCTTATTGATCAGGATCGCGACCCCCTCTAGTCTCTGAATCCAGCCCAGAAGGAAAGACCTGACTGACCCAGTCTTTCCTCAATCTAATCTGGTCAGTTACTCTAAGGTGAGTCTCCTGTAACATTACCACTTCCCCGAAGATGAGCGAACACACGTGCCCTCTTGACTGGCCCATTTAACCTTCGAACATTCCAGGTGATCAGCCTATTTGGGGGGCTCATTGGAAACCCCCTTCGCCGATCAGCCATCTCCTTTTTTGGGCTCGCCTCCTGTCCACCGGGCCGCCCCCAGGCAGCTTCCGCCCCCAACCTCCTCTCTGTCCTTTGGCTCAAGTCCCTCTCTCGTCAGCAGAACAGTAACTAGATTTGTAAGATCACGTACAAAATTACTATTTATTTATAACCAGAACAAATATGAAATATGCAGTTGGTTAAATGTCCTTTAACACCTGATCCCCCTTAACGGCCCCACCCTCTAATCACACCACAAAGCAGACAAACACAGAGGGGTAGGAAACGGGTGAAAAATAATAATGATTAAAGTCAAAAAAGTAAAAGTCCTTGTTTCAGATGTATTCGTCAATGTACCCTCTTCATTAGTGTGGGTTAAAGTCTCTGGATTACAGCAGGTGATGATCTTCTTTGCAGCTCAGCAGTATCGTACTCTCAGTTAGCTCACTTGACTAGACAGTTGGTTTGTGATGCAGGACAAGGCCAGCAGTGTGGGTTCTATTCCCGTCCCAGACGAGGTTATTCATGAATGCCCTGTCTTCTCAACTTTGCCCCTCACCTGAGGTGATCCTCAAGTTAAATCAGCACCAGTCAGCTCTCCCCCTCAAAGGGGAAAGCAGCCTGTGGTCATCTGGGACTGTGGTGGCTTTACCTTATCCCCTCACAGCTTTTCCAGGAGTGGCTGCTAACCAGCCTGTTCTGGAGAGACAGCTATCAAATTCTTGTCTCACTGACACATCAGCCTTTTTTTTTGGAGAGATAGACAGCTCTTACACTGGACTTCTGCAGAGAATTCAATGAGAGAGGGAGTTAGAGCTCCTCCATCCAAGCTTCAGAACCAAAAGCGAAACCAGAAACCCAGCCTTGTCCCTGAAAAACATCTTCGGTGAGGTCACAGCCAATCACCACTGGTTGCCGGGCAAAGCACAGCATTTCGAGCTAGATCATTAGCCGCCAGCCAAGTCAGTCAAAGCGAATCATCATGTCACTTGCTCAATCCTCTGCTCGAATTAAAGGTACAGGCCACATACAAGCCGCTTTGCCTTAAAGTCACAGGCCCATCAATCATCTATGATTCAAAATGGCAACTGCAGAAACAAAAGAAAGGGAAAAACAAGGGAGTAGATCGGAACAAACAGGAGGGCCTTTAGACCTCAGCTGGAATATTACGTACCGTTCTGGGCCACACACCATAGGAAGGATGTGAACAGATTGGAGAGAGTGCAGAAGAGGTTTACAAGAATGGTTCCAGGGGTGTGAAACTTCAGTTATGAGGCTAGATTGCGGATGTTGGGACTGTTTTCCTTGGCGAGATGAAGGCTGAGAGGAGATTTGATAGATGTTCACAAATCATGAGGGGGCTGGATAGAGTACATGGAGAAAAACGGTTCCTGCTTGTAAAAGTATGAAGAATGAGAGGCCTCGGATTTAAAATGATTTGTAAAAGAAGCAAATGTGATGTGAGAAAAAGCGTTTTCACGCAGCGAGTAGTTGGGGTCTGGAATGCGCAGCCTGGAAGTGAGGTGAAGGGAGGTTCAATCGAGCCATTCAAGAGGGCAATGGATGATTATTTGAATAGAAACAATGTGCAGGGGCACGGGGAAAAGGACGGGCAATGGAATTAAGTCATGATGCTCCTTGGAGAGCCAGTGGTGATACGATGGGCTGAATAGCCTCCTTCTGTACCATCACAATTCTGTGAACTGAGGCAATAATGGTAGAGAGACCTACACTATGGACAAGTGTAAGGGAATGAGCATTATTAATAATAGGGAGGTAAGAGAGATTGATAATCTATGAGACGATACTAAAGTGAACGCTGAAATTAGGACTGATATTCTGCCGCATGGTTGATTTGGGTGGGACGCCTCCAGGTTAATAATGCTGTGATGTTGGGGAGTCTTGCTTCCTGTGTGTTTTAACTTCATTTTATGTGGTTTATTTTTTTCCCCCCCCTCCCCAGGTGTACGCGATATTGGTGAGTCACCCACCTGGCCCCAGTGACCACCTCACCCCAACTCCCGTATCTTACACGGCTGGCTTCTACCGAATCCCCGTGATTGGCTTGACCACACGTATGTCAATATATTCTGACAAGGTAAGGAACACGCAAACAATCTGGATGGCTTGACATTTAATATTTAAGTGGAGTGGGTTTGCTGTATTTTTGGCATAATCTAGTGATCATAGAATTTACAATGCAAAAGGAGGCCATTTAGCCCATCGAGTCTGCACCAACTCTTGGAAAGAGCATCCTACTTAAGCCCACATCTCCACCCTATCCCCGTAACCCAGTAACCCCACCTCACCTTTTGGACAAGAAGGGACACTTTATCATGGCCAAACCACTTAACCTGCACATCTTTGGACTGTGGGAGGAAACGGAGCACCCGGAGGAAACCCACGCACACACGGGGAGAACATGCAGACTCCGCGCAGTCACCTTCATGGGGTGTGATGCCCAGACCTGAACACAGTCTTCCAGGTGTGGCCTAACTGGGGCTTGCATAGCAGAAGCATAAATTGTGCCTTCAGATTCTAATCCACAGGGAGTTCACTCGGAGGTTAGCTGGTTGGCAGCAGAAAGAGTTGTCTTGTCTACAACCAATCGGTGGACGGCTAACAGATTCAATCAAGATGAAATATAAACCCAGAATAAAATTACCTTCACTGAAGAAACATTTCATTAAAGAAAACACCTCACCAGCCACATTGGGCGTTAAGATGGAGGCTCAGCCATCATTATACTGAATGGTGCAGCAGGCACGAAGGGCTGAATGGCCTCCTTTTGCAGCTATTTTCTATGTTTATGAATTCATTATTATCAACGCAACTTGCCCACTTTTGCAAGCCATTCCTTAGGGCAATGCAAGTCGGTGTCCGGCCCTCACCGTCCCCTGAACTATTCTCGTAAAATATATTATGCCAACGCATCGGTGCACAATATCAGCTGAGTTAGTCCTCCAGTAGCCCACCCCATCGCTTGTCGGAAAATACTAGGTACCCAGGGCAAAATCTCATGGAGTGGCTCGGGTGATTCATATACAGAATAACAGTTAGCCAGCAGTAAGTGTAAATAAGATGGGATCCTTTGAATCGCTGCTCATCAGCCTGTGAATTTTACCGACTTGTTATCGGCACGGTAGCACAGTGGTTAGCACTGCTGCCTCACAGCTCCAGGGACCCGGGTTCAATTCCAGCCTCAGGTGACTTGGCTGTGTGGAGTTTACACTTTCTCCTGTGTCTGCGTGGGATTCCTCCGGGTGCTCCGGTTTCCTCCCACAGTCCAAATATATGCAGGTTAGGTGTGGATTGGCCAAGATCAATTGCCCCTTAGTGTCAAACAGGTTAAGTGGGGTTACTGGTTTATGGGGATAGCGTGGAGGTGTGGGCTTAAGTAGGGTGCTCTTTCAAGGGCCGGTGCAGACTCGATGGGCCGAATGGCCTCCATCTGCACTGTAAATTCTAAATTCTAAATTGTCCTTGTCAATGACACCAACATCCAGGTTTTCTTTATTCTCTCATGGGATGTAGGCCTCGCTGGGCTGGGCCAGCATTTGTTGCCCATTCCCTAATTGCCCTTGAACTGGCTTGCAAGACCATTTTCAGAGGGCAGTTAAGAGTCAACCACATTGCTGTGGTTCTGGAGTCACATGTAGGCCAGATTTCCTTCCCTAAAGACATTAGTAAACCAGTTGGGTTTTTATCACAATCGTTGATAGTTTCAAACACTAGCTTTCAATTCCAGATTATTAATTAAGTTCAAATTCCACCAGTTGCCATGGCTGAATTTTAACCCATGTCCTCCGAGGATTATTCTGGGCCTCTGGATTACTAGCACAGTGGCATTATCACTGTGTCATCATCTCCCCATCTCCTCAATCCGTGAGAGAATTAAAACAAAAAGTTTCTCTCGACCTTCACGAATAGATTTTCAACATTTTGAAAATTCTCTAATTGACTTGAGGGAGTGGGATGGAAGGGGGGCTGTGATTGGGGACGGAAGGGGGTCTGTGGCTGGGGAGGGCAGCACTATGACCTGGAGAGGAGGGAGGATAGTGTGACTGGGGAGAGGGGTGGCTTAAGTAAAAAAACTACACCACTATTCTTAGAATTTCCCCTACACCAAAAAGGGTCAATCAGACATTCTAAATGGTGAGCAGGGATTCTCACTCCCTGACTCCTATGCAGACTTAGGTGGATGCTATTCGGATATCAAACTATATTTTCAAGTTATCCCCCGTTATAACCCATATCTTCGTAGAAGATTTTTATCTACTTACTACTTAGTAGCATCGATTCTGGGGTCCGCATTGCTAAGTAACTAAGTAGTCTTTGTAATAACCCACTGTTTTCAGGTTAAACTTTAAGTATTTTATTATATTTTTTCTTTTAAAAGATCCAACACGACTATGTATTCATATTGAGCATGACTTCAGCTCATCGGTCTCTGATTAAATTGTTTCCTTTGTGATGTTCAGAAGTGCTTTGATCCCAGAGGGGTGTTACATCTGGTTTCTGTCATTTCTAAAGTTGCTTTATTATCAGATAGTGCCCCCAGCTCAGGAACTCTGACTCAGATTTGGGTCTAACGTGTGTTCCCGTGGACCCGTTGTCTCCAGCTTCCCATTATTCACCTGGTGTCGCAGAATTTCACACCTAAACATTTGTCACCCAATTCAACTGAAATTCCTAGCCATTCATTTTTGAGCTGCTTACTAAATAACTACTTCAAAGAAGGTGCAAAATATTTCTTTTTCCATATAACTAAAAGTTCAATCTGCTGTTACTTAAAAGACATACATCAGTTTTTACAGCTTGAATTGCCACAGCTGTTTTCTTAATGCCTGTCTGATAAAGGCTATCTGCAGGGGGGAGGGGGGACTGTGTGACTGGGAGGAGGGGGGTGGTAGCTGTGTGAGGAGGAGGGGACTGTGTGAGTGGGAGGAATCTATGAGTGGGGGAAATGTGCTGGCTGTGCCCTGGCGAGCTGGATGTGAATGGGGGCGAGGGGTTGTGAATTTGGACGAGGGGTTGTGAATTTGGACGAGGGGTTGTGAATGGGGGCGAGGGGTTGTGAATGGGGGCGAGGGGTTGTGAATGGGGGCGAGGGGTTGTGAATGGGGGGCGAGGGGTTGTGAATGGGGGCGAGGGTTGTGAATGGGGACGAGGGGTTGTGAATGGGGCGAGGGGTTGTGAATGGGGACGATGGGTTGTGAATGGGGACGAGGGGTTGTGAATGGGGACGAGGGTTGTGAATGGGGGCGAGGGTTGTGAATGGGGGCAAGGGGGTTGTGAATGGGGACGAGGGGTTGTGAATGGGGCGAGGGGTTGTGAATGGGGACGAGGGGTTGTGAATGGGCGGGGGTTGTGAATGGGGGCGAGGGGTTGTGAATGGGGGGCGAGAGGTTGTGAATGGGGACGAGGGGTTGTGAATGGGGGCGAGGGGTTGTGAATGGGGGCGAGGGGTTGTGAATGGGGGACGAGGGGTTGTGAATGGGGGGCGAGGGTTGTGAATGGGGACGAGGGGTTGTGAATGGGGGCGAGGGGTTGTGAATGGGGGCGAGGGGTTGTGAATGGGGGCGAGTGGTTGTGAATGGGGGACGAGGGGTTGTGAATGGGGCGAGGGGTTGTGATGGGGGCGAGGGGTTGTGAATGGGGACGAGGGGTTGTGAATGGGGGCGAGGGTTGTGAATGGGGGCGAGGGGTTGTGAATGGGGGCGAGGGTTGTGAATGGGGACGAGGGGTTGTGAATGGGGCGAGGGTTGTGAATGGGGGCGAGGGGTTGTGAATGGGGGCGAGGGGTTGTGAATGGGGGTGAGGGTTGTGAATGGGGATGAGGGGTTGTGAATGGGGACGAGGGGTTGTGAATGGGGACGAGGGGTTGTGAATGGGAATGACGGGTTGTGAATGGGAATGAAGGGTTGGGAATGGGAATGACGGGTTGTGAATGGGGACGAGGGGTTGTGAATGGGGACGAGGGGTTGTGAATGGGGGCGAGGGTTGTGAATGGGGGCGAGGGGTTGTGAATGGGGGCGAGGGGTTGTGAATGGGGACGAGGGGTTGTGAATGGGGGCGAGGGTTGTGAATGGGGGCGAGGGGTTGTGAATGGGGGCGAGGGGTTGTGAATGGGGACGAGGGGTTGTGAATGGGGCGAGGGTTGTGAATGGGGACGAGGGGTTGTGAATGGGGGCGAGGGTTGTGAATGGGGGCGAGGGTTGTGAATGGGGATGAGGGGTTGTGAATGGGGACGAGGGGTTGTGAATGGGGACGAGGGGTTGTGAATGGGAATGACGGGTTGTGAATGGGAATGAAGGGTTGGGAATGGGAATGACGGGTTGTGAATGGGGGAGGGGGAGTTCTGCTTGGAGGGGAGGCACTTTCCATTTACTGACCGTGTGTTGTCCCACAGAGTATCCATCTCTCCTTTCTGCGCACTGTGCCACCATACTCCCATCAAGCTCAGGTCTGGTTTGAAATGATGAGGCGATTCCGTTGGGGACATATCATTCTGGTGGTGAGCAATGACCATGAGGGCCGGGCGGCTCAGAAGAAGCTGGAGACTCTCCTGGAAGAAAAGGAGTCAAAGGTTAGTTTGTTGCCTTTGTGTCAACACCCAAATGTTACATGTCCGTAGATATCTGTACGTGAACACACATTTCTCTCCATTATGAACATGGCTAACATTATGCTTTAAGCATCTACGGTGTCTTGAGTGGTACCTGACGAAACGTGTATTATCATTCCACGTGCTTCATCGTGATCAATATCTGCTACGTGTAATCAGCGGCAGAATGAGAGCCGTACACTGGAGCTGTGCAAAAAAAAAAAGCAGCCCGCAGCTCGTCTTAAAGCTGGACCAAGTCCTCCTCTCATCGGACCTGAACCTACCCTGTGGCACCAGGATGATGCCCACTGTCACCACACTCTCTGCCAACCATGCCAATCACTGCAGTTTCAATATGCCCCACGGGAATCTACCTTCACACTTCACCCATCCTATTCCCGTCCCAATTCCCATTCCCAGTCAATGGGATGGGGTTGAGTCAAAGATTTCAACCCCACAATATTTTCCTTCAGCCTCCATAAATCTCCCGCTGGCCTGTTGTGCATCGGACGTGGGAAGAGAATGAAGTTTCCATTGCTGAAACATTGTGAATCTGATCGGCAGTGAATCCGGAACATTTTGTCACTCCGAGCTGGGCAGTGACAGGCTTCGGGGAGAGCTGGTCAAACCCAGGAAAAGGCGTTGCAACATCAAGCAATTGGTACATGAATGAAGCCATTAACGTTCCCACTTGAGAATCTCTTTGAGTACTTCCCAGCCTCACCATGTCTCCCATTCACTTACCTCCCAACCCACTTACCTCCAAATCCCTCCCCCCTCTGCCACCTTTCCCCACCCTCCCTATCTCCCTCCTTTTCGTCAGGAGTTAGTGATCTGAATGATTGGGAGACCAATTGCCAGACAGGGTGAAGGGTCAGTTGTCATGTTAGTTGAGGAGGTTATGGCCTGGTTTGGTTGAGGTTAATGTTTCTGTTGGATTGGGATGTAATAATCTAGCTAGGTTTGAGACTGGACTGCCTGATGGGGCAGTCATCTATCTGGATTAGTGATTACTAGTCTGACTGTTCTAAAAGTTAGTTGTCCAACATGGTTAGGCGATGGTGACCAATTCCAATGAGGATTTCTATCTGGCTGTTTACTGGTCAAGCTGGGGCCAGGAGCTAAAGGTCAGGCTAGGATGAAGAGAGACTGTTCCAGATGAAATGAGGGGACCATGGAGCTGATGGAGAGAGGGGTTAGTGATCCAGATGAGACAAGTGGATCAGTGCTCCAGGTGGGGTGAGGGGTCAGAGCTCCAGGTGGAGTGACGGGGTCAGAGCACCAGATGGGATGAGGGGGTCAGAGCTCCAGGTGGGGTGAGGGGTCAGAGCTCCAGGCGGCGTGAGGGGTCAGAGCTCCAGGCGGGGTGAGGGGTCAGAGCTCCAGGCGGGGTGAGGGGTCAGAGCTCCAGGCAGGGTGAGAGGTCAGGGATCCGGACAGGGTAAGGGGTCAGGGATCCGGACAGGGTGAGGGGTCAGGGATCTGGACAGGGTGAGGGGTCAGGGATCCAGACAGGGTGAGGGGTCAGTGATCAGGACAGGGTGAGGGGTCAGGGATCTGGACAGGGTGAGGGGTCAGGGATCCGGACAGGGTGAGGGGTCAGGGATCCGGACAGGGTGAGGGGTCAGGGATCCGGACAGGGTGAGGGGTCAGGGATCCGGACAGGGTGAGGGGTCAGGGATCCGGACAGGGTGAGGGGTTCAGAGATCTGATGGGGCGAGGGGGGTCACAGATCCAGAAGGAGTGAGGGCTCCGGATGTAGTGAGAGATCAGTTTTCCAGATAGCATGAGCAGTTAGAGGTCTGGATGAGGTGAGAGGTCAGAGATCTGAATGGATTGAGAGATGCTGATGGAATGAGGGGTCAGAGATGCGGATGGTGTGAGGGACCGGATGGAGAGAGGGTTTAGATGTCTGACTGGGCTGAGGTGAGAGTGATTCAGATGGAGTGAAGGACAACGATCTGGATTGAATGATGGGTCTGTCACCTCGATGGAATATGCGTCGAATGATCTGAATGGTGCGTAAGTCTCCATGATGCAATGGGATGAAGTGTCAATGATTCTGATGGAATGAAAAGTGGCTGTCCATTGAAAGGACAACCTAGCCTGCCAAGCTCCCTCAGAATCTTATTGGTCAATGAGATCACCTCTCTTTCAAATGAATGCTGGAGAATATAAGTCAACTCATGACAGGACAAGCCTCTCACCTGCAAGACCAACTAATGTGTTTCACACCTTCACATTATTATTATTATTACATATGCCTCTTCCCAATGAGGAATATTGGGAAAATATTGGGAGGATTAGCAAAATGGTTACTAACCAATCTTGTGAACCTTCACTGCGCTGCCTCCAAGGCATAACATTTAACTGTAATAAGAACAGTGCGCCAAGCAGTATCTATGCCGAGGAAAACATCCGTTACTCGTGACCGACTCTGCCTGACTTGCTGAGAAGTTCTGGCATTTTCTATTTTTATTCCAGCATCCACAGCTATTTGCTCAAGTATACTTTCCCTTTGTTATGGAGACCAAGGCGGTATATAGTGTTCCAGGCATGGTCTCAAAAAAAGCCCTGTGCAATTCTGGCAAGACTTCTTCATCCTTCTATCTCAACCCCCTGGCAATATGGGCCAGCATTCCATTTAACGTCCTAATTGCTTGCCGTATCTGCACATTAACTCTCCGCCTCTCGTACAAGGTCACCCAGCTTTCTCAGAACACCAACATTGAACAGCTTCTTACCGGTTTTCCGTACTACTCGCCAAAGTGAAGACGCTCACTCTTGCAAACATTATGCTCCATCTGCCATCCTACTGCCCACTCACTCAACCTTGTTTTGCCCCTTTACAGACTCTCTGTATCCTCCTCACAGTTCACTGTCTCAACTTTGTATCATCAGCAAACTCAGATACATCATTCTCAATCCCCTCACCTTACTCATGAATATAGATTAGAAAGAGCTGAGACCTCCGGCACTGATCCTCAAAACACCCTAATTATAACCTGACTAATTGGAAACATCCTGTCTATCAATATCTGATTTCTGTCCATTCACCTTTGGATACTAAGGAGTATTTGTTTTCAGCATGGTCAATCCGCCTAACCTGCACATCTTTGGGCTTCTGTGGCACTTTATCAAATGTAATTTAAAATGCCAAATATATAACATCCACCAGTTCCCCATGATCTACTCTGGTAAGTCTCAAAAACCCTCAGAAACTCTAACACATGTTTCAAATATAATTGCCTTTTCGCAAACGCACTTTGATTCTGCTTAATCATGTTATGAATTTCCGAGTGCATTGTCAACACTTCCTCAATAACAGATTCCAGGATTTTCCTGATGACCGGAGTCAGACTAATCACTTTGTAGTTTTCCTGTGACCTCTCCCTTCTTTTCTTGAGTAACAGTGTTACATGTTATTTGAAGGTGTATCATGGTGAAATATCCATGGTAACATGATTTCCTGGTAACATTGCCCCAGGTGGTTTTGTGGATATACTATGGACATTTTGGTCTGAAAAGAGCACTTATTCCTTTCAAAGGGATCATGTGAAGAATTGGTAGGACTCAATATTCCAGGCAACATACTCTGCCCATGGCCGGGATTCTCCCCTACCTGGTGGGGCGGGGGGTCCCGGCGTAGCGGAGTGGCGCCAACCACACCGGCGTCGGGCCTCCCCAAAGGTGCGGAATTCTCCAGTTCATCCACCACTTCATTCTATTTAACGCCCTAATTGCTTGCCGTATCTGCACATTAACTCTCTGTCTCTCGTACAAGGTCACCCAGCTTTCTCAGAACACCAACATTGAACAGCTTCTTACCGGTTTTCCGTACTACTCGCCAAAGTACTAGTTGGCGGAAGAAAAAGAGTGCCCCCACGGTACTGACCCGCCGGCCGATCGGTGGGCCCCGATCGCGGGCCAGGCCACGGTGGGGGCACCTCCCCCCCCCGGGGTCCGATTGCCCCACGCGTCCCCCCAGGACCCCGGGGGCCCGCTCGCGCCGCCAATCCTGCCGGCACCAGAGGTGCTCCAATTCCCGCCGGCTGGAGAGGCCTGTCAGCGGCGGGACTTCGGCCCATCGTGGGCCGGAGAATCGCTGCGGGGGGCATGCCGTTCAGCGCGGCGTGATTCCCGCTCCCGCCGATTCCCGGGTGGCAGAGAATTCCGGCCACGGCGGGGGCGGGAGTTACGCCGGCCCCGGGCGATTCCCCGACTCTGCGGGGGGTCGGCGAATTCCGCCCATCTTCTGGAGAAACAGGTGAGAGAGGTGAAAAAACAAAGACAAGTACAGCACAGGAACAGGCCCTTCGGCCCTCCAGGCCTGTGCTGACCATACTGCCCATGTAAACTAAAACCTTCTACACTTCCGGTGTCCGTATCTCTCTGTTCCCTAAAAGTTGCCCCCCGCACCTTAAACCTATGTCGTGTCCCCTAGTAATTGACTCTTCCACCTTGGGAAAAAGCTTCTGACTATCCATTCTGTCCATGACCATCATAAGTTTGTAGACTTCAGTCAGGTCGCCCCTCAGCTTCCGTCGTTCCAGTGAGTATAAACCAAGTTTATCCAAGTTCTCCTCATAGTTAAAGCCCTCCATACCAGGCAACATCCTGGTAAACCACTTCTGTACCCTCTCAACAGCCTCCACATCCTTCTGGTCATTGTCTGTAGGTGGGGGATGAGAATATGGGCAGGGTCTTACTGCTGATTGGTCAGGCATTTGTAATAGGTCGGCACATGTTAACATTCCTGCTGCTGATTGGCCAGCTGTACAGAATGGATAGTCTATGTGAGGGAAACCCGGATCTGGGTTCTCCGGTCCCCGAGCTGCGTGTTACTCAGCGGCCCGCCATTCGCTGGTGGCGGGGATTTAGACTCCAGCTGCTTGTCAATGGGATTTTGCATTGAAACCAGCCCTCGCCGTCAGTAATCCCATGGGCGGGAATGCGCTGCCAGCGGGAAAAGAGAATCCCAATGGTCGGAGAATTCTGGTCCGGTTGTCATTGTTGATTCACATACGATTAACACATGTCCACTGGTTACTCGTTCTGTAATAACTACTCCATTGTAGCGAGAGCCAGCCTCTCGTACAACATGTACAGACTACAACATCTACACACAACAGTGGACATAAAGAAGCTTTTCTCCATCTTTCATACCCACAAAGATTAAACAAATCTCACAATAAACCAGGAAGTTTCAGCTCACTGCGTAATAATGGATTCTTCGAAATTGGGGAAACATGGGCCCTGCCTACACAGAGTGGAGGGAACAGGTCAGCTGTTGTCAAACACACTCGACTTAATACCCACCACATCCATCATGCACTGGCATACATAATGCATCAGGAAAACCATGGAGATCTACCAACACCATCCTCAAGCTTGAGTCTTCAGGCGAGACGGAATTATCATAGAATTTACAGTGCAGAAGGAGGCCATTCGGCCCATCGAGTCTGCACCGGCTCTTGGAAAGAGCACCCTACCCAAGGTTAACACCTTCACCCTATCCCCATTACCCAGTAACCCCACCCAACACTAAGGGCAATTTTGGACACTAAGGGCAATTTATCATGTCCAATCCACCTAACTTGCACATCTTTGGACTATGGGAGGAAACTGGAGCACCCGGAGGAAACCCATGCACACACGGGGAGGATGTGCAGACTCCGCACAGACAGTGACCCAAGCTGGAATCGAACCTGGGACCCTGGAGCTGTGAAGCAATTGTGCTATCCACAATGCTACCGTGAAGGAGGTAAAAGAGGAGGGGTTGTCGCAGTTTTGATATGGGGATCAGTTACAGCATTAAGGAGGGACAACAGCTTAGAAGGCTCTTCAACTTATACCTTTAAAACTTAAAAACCAAAAAGGAGCAATCAGATTGCTGGGAGTGTTCTATAGGTCCCCTAACAGTTTGAGAGAAATAGAAGAGCAAATGTGCAGGGAAATTTCAGAGAAGTCTAAAAGTAATAGGGTGATAGTGGGGATTTCAACATCCCTAACATTAACTTGGGTAGTTATAGTGTGAAAGGTTTAGAGGGGGGGGAGTTCTTAAAATCTATCCAGGAGAACTTTTTAAGTCACTTCATTAAAGGTCCTACAAGAGAGGGGGCAGTCCTGGACTTAATTTTTCGGTGATGAAACTGGGAAAGTGGCTGAAGTATCAGTGGGGGAACATTTTGAAGACAGTGATCATAACTCCGTTAGGCTCAACATTGTTATGGAAAAGGACAAGGATTGGCCTGAAATCAAAGTTCTAACCTGGGTGAAGACCGATTTCAATAAGATCAGATATGATTTGGTCTGAGTGGACTGGGAGGTACTTTTAGGTAAATCTGTGATTGCACAGTGGGTGGCATTCAAGAAGGAAATAGGGAGAGTTCAGGGCCAACATGTTCCAATCAAGAGAAAGGGTCCAACACATCCAGTGAACCCTGGACATCGAGGGATATACAGCATTGGATAAGGAGAAAAAGGGAGGCTTATGGCAGATATCAGGGGCGCAAAACAGCAGAAGCCCTAGAGACATTTTGAATCTACTAGAGGGAACTTAAAAAAGAAATTAGGAGAGAAAAGAGGGAACATGAAAGGATACTGGCAGGTAAAATAAAGGAAAATCCGAAGTTGTTTTGTAAATACATTAAATGTAAAAGAAAAATGAGGGAAAGAGTAGGGCCCATTAAGGACCACAGTGTTAATTTGTGTGTGTGGAGCTGGAGGATAGGGTTCAAAATGAATACTTTGTCTCAGTGTTCACTCGTGAGAAGGACAATGTGGGTATAGAGATCAGGGATAAAATTAAAGAGATTAACATAGGTAGGGAGGAGGTTCTGAGTGATCTGGCGGGTTTAAAGGTAGACAAGTCTCCAGGGCCAGATGAAATGTATCCCAGGCTGTTGAGTGAGGCAAGGGAGGAAATAGCAGGGACACTGGCAATAATTTGCCATTCCTCTCTGGCCACAGGATAGGAGAAGGAGGACTGGAGGATAGCCAATTATTCAAGAAGGGAGGGATAGATAAACCAGGAAACCACAGGCCAGTTAGTCAATCCTCAGTGGAGGGGAAACTATCGGAAGCAATTCTGAGAGTCAGAAATAATCTGTATTTAGAGAGGCAGGGGTTAATCAAGAACAGTCGGCATGGTTTTGTTAAGGGGCGGTCATATCTGACAAAGTCGATCGAGTTTTTCGAAGAGGTGACCAGGTGTGTAAATGATAGAAATGCTTTCGGTGTAGTCTACCTGGACTTCAACAAGGCTTTTGATAAGGTCCCACATGGATAGCAAAAAAAGTAAGAGCCCATTGGATCCAAGGAAACTTGGCAAATTGGATCCAAAATTGGCTGAGTGGCAGGGAGCAGAGGATGATGGTCGAGGGGAGTTTTTCTGACTGGAGGCCTGTGTCCAGTGGGGTCCCTCAGGGATCAGTGTTGGGGCTCTTGCTGTTTGTGGTTTATACAAATGATTTAGATATGAATGTAGGAGAGTTGATCAGTAAGTTTGCGGATGATACGAAAATTGGCGGGTGGTAAATAGTGAGGAAGATAACCTTCGATTACAGGAGGATATAGATGGGCTGATCAGTGGCAAACGGAATTCAATCCGGATAAATGTGAGGTGATGCACTTGGGCAGGACAAACCAAGCATGATAAACGGCAAGGCCCTGGGAAGCCCCGAGAATCAGAGGGAATTTGGTGCGCGGGTACACCGGTCCCTTAAGGTAGCAGAGCAGGTGGATACAGTGGTTAAGAAGGCATATGGTATACTTGCCTTTAATAGCCGAGGCATAGAGTTTAAGAGCAGGGAGGATTTGCTGGAACTGTATAAAATGTTGGTTTGGCCACAGCTAGAGTATTGGGTGCAGTTCTGGAATCCACATTATAGGAGGGATGCACTGGAAAGGGCGCAGAGGAGATTTACCAGGCTGTTGCCTGGGCTGGAGAGTTTTAGTTATGAAGAGAGATTGGATAGACTGGGGTTGTTTTCCTTGGAGCAGAGGAGACTGAAGGGGACATGATTGAAATGTAGAAAATTATAAGGGGCATAGATAGAGTAGACAGGAAGAAACTTTTCCCCTTGGTGGAGGGAGATAAAGTTAAGGTCAGGGGCAGGAGGTTTAGAGGGGATGTGAGGACAAACCTTTTTACCCAGAGGGTGGTGGGAGTTTGAAACTTGCTGCCCGAAAGGGTGGTGAAGGCAGAGACCCTCATAACATTTAAGAAGTATTTACATGTGCACTCGCAATGACAAGGGATACAATGGAATCCACTGCCAATGGGAAAGGGTCGGAAATCCTGACCGTTATGTGTTATTCTATCATATTATGATCATTCTTCCATATGGTTCTTTACTATGATGTTACACATTAATCCTAGCTCAATACACAATCCAAATGTAAAATAGTTTTATTCCTGGTTAGTTCCATGACATATTGTACTGGGAAACTGTCTCGAATGCCATTCGATAAACTCATTTCACAGACTAACTAAGCCAATTTGCCCTGTCCAGTGTTATGAAGGTTAAGGTTCAGATGAATGAGGGTTATTGGCCCAGAGAGAGTGAGTGAGTCCAAATGGAGATGGGGGTAGGTATCAGTGGTCCGGATGGAGGTTGGAGTCAATGTCCGGATGGAGATGGGGGTAGATATCAGTGGTCCAAATGGAGTGAAGGATGGGTATCAATGGTCTGGATGGAGGGAGGGGTCAATGTCCGGATGGAGATGGGGGTAGGTATCAGTGGTCCAAATGGAGTGAAGGATGGGTATCAATGGTCTGGATGGAGGGAGGGGTCAATGTCCGGATGGAGTTGGGGGTAGGTATCAGTGGTCCAAATGGAGTGAAGGATGGGTATCAATGGTCTGTATGAAGGGAGGGGTCAATGTCCGGATGGAGATGGGGGTAGGTATCAGTGGTCCAAATGGAGTGAAGGATGGGTATCAATGGTCTGTATGAAGGGAGGGGTCAATGTCCGGATGGAGATGGGGGTAGGTATCAGTGGTCCAAATGGAGTGAAGGATGGGTATCAATGGTCTGGATGGAGGGAGGGGTCAATGTCCGGATGGAGATGGGGGTAGATATCAGTGGTCCAAATGGAGTGAAGGATGGGTATCAATGGTCTGGATGGAGGTTGGAGTCAATGTTGGGATGAAGGGAGGGGGTCACTCTCCGGATGGAGTGTGGGATCAGTGTCTGGACGGATGGAAGGGGTCAGTCCCTGGATGGAGGGAGGTTCAATGGGAATGATTGTCTGGCACTGAAGAAAAGTGTTGTGTTGTTGTAAAATCCTGAATGTTGCATTCGTGTTCTCTCTGGTCTGATCTAGAACACAGTAATAAGAGGAGGCCATTCAGCCCCTTGACGCTGTTCTGTCATTGCATTAGATTTGGGCTGATTTTGGTTTTAAACTCAATTGCTGTTCGTTGTTCCATATTTCTTGCCACTCTTGGATCAGGACGGTCATGAAAGTTGCCCAAATGATCGTTGGGAAGTACTATAGTACATTGGCTTCCACATCATCAACAACAGGGCATTTGCCATCATCCCCAGAAAGAAACATTGCAACATATTGATCTCATCCTGGAAAGCTCCGATTGTCCCCCAAAATTCAAAATTCATGGATTACGAAGGGAAAGAATGCCAAATTTCTAATCTCCTTTTGCATGACATCAGTATGAAGTGGTGCGATGTTAATTGTAGGATAATGCCACCTTGTTCCGGATTTTCCCACCACAGGAAACTTCTTTATCGACCCGAACATTTAAACATTTTAAGCACCGATGTTAGATCAATCCTCAACCGTTATACTCGATCCTAGTCGATGAATAGCTTCATAACCTTATCCTTTGACCAATACTCAAGGCGTCAGTGCAGTAACCAATCCTGATCACAGTACTTCAGAGCTTCATAGCTGGAGCATAACTCTCTCTCCCCTCCCCCCCCCCCCTCCCCCCCACGCCCACATTTTGTATTCCAGCCCCATTTGAGATAAACACCAACAATCTATTTGTCGCTTTTATTTCTGTGTCTTCATCCAAGTCATTGATAAGTGGGGTGAAATGATGAGGCCTCAGTCCAGATCCCAAGGGAAATTTACAGCCTAGCAATCAGATAGCATTCCTGTTATCCTCACACCTACATTCCAATCACTTACATTCCAATCAGTTTCTTACTTGTGACAAGTTGTGGTTCTCTTTTCCCACTGCCAGCGAAGCCCCGCCCGTGGGTTTCCCGACGGCGTGGGGGTGGCTTCAGTGGGGAATTCTATTGACAAGCAGCGGGAAGATAGAATCCCACTGCCAACGAATGGCGCACCGCCGGGAAGCACGCAGTTGGGAGACGGGAGAATCCCGCCCGATGTTGCCTCCATTTTTGCTAATAATACTGTTACAGAACCTTCATAAATCCATATAGAGAATGTCCATGGACACTCTGTCTGATCCCCAAAATTAAAAATACAGTCAGACATGATTGAAAAATCCATGCTCATTCTCTCCAAGATGTTCCTAATTGTCCACGTGTTTGCTCTGTCCTCAATAACAGATTCCAGGAACTTCCCCGTAACGGAGGTTGCTCTCACAGAGCTGTGGTTATTTTCTGGTTTCTCTCCCACCCTTCTTAAAGAATGGAAATGTGTTTACAATTTCCAATCGAATGGCCCATTTCTGAAGCAAGAGAGGGCTGGAGGAGGTTGCAGATAGGATGGGGAGCGGCTGTAATAAGAGTTAAACGTGGGGGGTGAGAATTTAAAATTTGACTTGGGGATAATCGGCCAATTGGGACATGGTGCAAAGTGAGATACAGTGTTCTGGATGAGCTGGAGGATGGAAGACTTGTGAGGTCATGCAATTAAGGAGGTCAGACAGGGAGTACACAATAAATGGGAATATACTACGAGGGGTAGATGAAGTGAGAGATCTTGGTGTGCAAGTACACAATTCCCTAAAGGCAGCAGTTCAAGTAGATATGTATAGCACATGGAATGCTCTCCTTCATTGGCAGAGGTATAGAATATAAAAGTAAGGATATAATGTTGGAATTGAATAAAACATTGGTGAGGCCACAACTGGACTATTGTGTGCAGTAAGGTCACACAGTGGTTAGCACTGCTGCCTCACAGCTCTAGAGACCCGGGTTCAATTCCAGCCTGCGACTGTCTGTGTGGAGTTTGCGTGGGTTTTCTCCGGGTGCTCTGGTTTATTCCCACAGTCCAAAGATGTGAAGGTTAGGTGGATTGGCCATGCTAAATTGCCCCTCAGTGTACAAAAGGTTTGGTTGAGTTACTGGGTTACAGGAATAGAATGGAGCCATGGGCTTAAGTGCACCTGCCCTTCTTTCCAAGGGCAGGTGCAGACTTGATGGGCCAAATGGCCTCCTTCTGCACTGTAGGGGGTCCCATGATTCTATGGTAACATCCCATATATAAGAGGTTAATGTACAAAGTTAAAGTGTATGGGATTAGGGATAATATATTGGCACAGATTGAGAATTGGTTAGCAGGTAGGAAAAAGAGCACAGGAATAAATGTGTCTTTTTTGAAATGGGTAGGCAGGGACAAGTGGGGGCCCACAGGGATCAGTACTTGTGCCCCAGCTGTTCACAATAAAAATTAATGATTTAGATGAGGGAACCAAAATTTCCAAGTTTGTTGATGACACAAAATGGGAATGTGAATGTTAAGAGGCTTCAAGGTGAATTAGACAAGTTGTGTGAGTGGGCAAATATGTGGCAGATGCAGTACAACATGGAGATGTGCAAAGTTATCCACTGTAAGTATATGAACAGGATAGCAGAGTATTATTTAAACGATGATAGATTGAGAAATCTTGACGTATAAAGAGTTCTGGGTATCCCAGTTCACCAGTCACTGAAAGCAAGCATGTCGATACAGCAAGCAGTTAGAAAGGCAAATGGTGTGTCGGCCTTCATTGTGGGCGGACTTGAGTACAGGAACAAGGATGTGTTACTGCAGCTGTACAGGGCCTTGGTGAGACCAGACCTGGAGTATTGTGCGCAGTTTTGGTCTCCTTATCTAAGAAGGGATATACTTGTCACAGAAGGTGTGAAGTAGTCTGATTCCTGGGATGGCAGGAATGTCGTTCGAGGAGACATTGGGTCGACTGAGCCTGTTTTCACTGGAATTTAGAAGAATGAGAGGAGATCTAATTGGATCGTATAAAATTCTACCAGGGCTGCACAGACTGGAGGCAGAGATGTTGTTTCCTCTGGCTGGGGGAGGGGCTAGAATAAGAGGTCTCAGGATACGGGGTAGGCAATTTAGGACTGAGATAAGGAGAAATCTCTTCACTCAGAGGATGGTGAACCTGTGGAATTCTCTACCATAGGAGGCTGTGGAGGCCAAGTCACTGAATATATTTAAGAAGGAAATAGATTTCTAGACTCTAAAGGTAATGAAGGGTATGGGGAGAGTGCAATAGTGTGGTGTTGAGATAGAGGATCAGCCGTGGCCATTTGAATCATAGAACAGGCTCGAAGGGCCGAATGGCCTCCTCCTGCTCCCAAATTCCTATGGTTCTCATATGTCATCATCCAAATTGACTAGATCACGCTGCCAGTAAACGAGGCGATTGGAAGTAAATGGAGAAAGGAGTCAGAAATATTTGTAGTTTGTCAAACACACCCATGGAACAAACCGCCAGGAAAGATCATCAAAAGAACCCAGGTGAAGATGTAACGACACAATTAAACAATATGAGGACATCAGCCTCACAACGACTGTCGACACGAGGGATTGCACTGCAGAAAACAAGGGACAACATTTCCCGATCTTTGGGTCACGACGCTTCATACAGCAAGGGAATGAATTCAGAAACATGAGTAGGTCACCCACTCCCTTGGGTCCCCTATTCAGCTATTAAATCAGCTCATAGATAAATCAAAGGAGTCAGCTATCTAGAAATATGGGGTCAGAAACATGAATAAGATAAGAAATAAGAGCAGTTGTAGGCCATTCAGCCCCTCGAGCCTGCTCCGCCATCCAATAAGATCATGACTGATCGGATTGTGGCCTTAACTCCACCTCCCTGCCTTCCCCTCCATAACCTTTCACCCCCTTGCAGGTCAAACATCTGTCTAACCTCAGTCTGGAACATATTCAATGACTCTGCCTCCACTGCTTGGGACTAGAAATGTATAACCCTCGGAAGGAGGAAATTCCTCCTCATCTCTGCAGTAAATCGGAGATCCTTTATTTTAAAACGGTCCTAGATTCTTTCTCTCAGCATCTACCCTATCAAGCCCCGTCAGTAGATTATATAGGTGGTCGGTTCAGTTCACTTGGCTATACAGCTGGTTTGTGATGCAGAATCAGGCCAACAGCGTGAACAAAGAACAAAGAAAAGTACAGCACAGGAACTGGCCCTTTGGTTCTCCAAGCCTGTGCCAACCATGCTGCCCGTCTAAACTAAAATCTTCTATACTTCGGGGGTCCGTATCCTTCTATTCCTATCCTATTCATGTATTTGTCAAGACGCTCCTTAAACGTCGCTATCGTCCCTGCTTCCACCACCTCCTCAGGCAGCGAGTTCCAGGCACCCACTACCCTCTGTGTAAAAAAACTTGCTTCGTACATCTCCTCTAAACCTTGCCCCTCGCACCTTAAACCTATGCCCCCTAGTAATTGACCCCTCTATCCTGGGAAAAAGCCTCTGACTATGCCCCTCAACCTCCGTCGTTCCAGTGAGAACAAACCGAGTTTATTCAACCACTCCTCATGGCTAATGCCCTCCAGACCAGGCAACATCCTGGTAAATCTCTTCTGCACCCTCTCTAAAGCCTCCACATCCTTTTGGTAGTGTGGCGACCAGAATTGAACACTATACTCCAAGTTTGGCCAAACTAAGGTTCTATACATCTGCACCAAGACTTGCCAATTTTTATACTCAATGCCCTTACCAATGAAGGCAAGCATGCCGTATGCCTTCTTGACTACCTTCTCCACCTGTGTTGCCCCTTTCAGTGACCTGTGGACCTGTACACCAAGATCTATAATTGGGGGAAGGGTAAATACAATGCTGTCAGACAAGAATTGAAGTGCAGAAGTTGGGAACATAGGCTGTCAGGGAAGGACACAAGTGAAATGTGGAACTTGTTCAAGGAACAGGTACTGCGTGTCTTTGATATGTATGTCCCTGTCAGGCAGGGAAGAGATGGTCGAGTGAGGGAACCATGGTTGACAAGAGAGGTTGAATGTCTTGTTAAGAGGAAGAAGGAGACTTATGTAAGGCTGAAGAAACAAGGTTCAGACAGGGCGCTGGAGGGATACAAGATAGCCAGGAGGGAACTGAAGAAAGGGATTAGGAGAGCTAAGAGAGGGCATGAAAAATCTTTGGCGGGTAGGATCAAGGAAAACCCCAAGGCATTTTACACATATGTGAGAAATATGAGAATGACTAGAGCAAGGGTAGGTCCAATTAAGGACAGTAGCGGGAGATTGTGTATTGAGTCTGAAGAGATAGGAGAGGTCTTGAACAAGTATTTTTCTTCAGTACAAACGAGAGGGGCCATATTGTTGGAGAGGACAGCGTGAAGCAGACTGATAAGCTTGAGGAGATACTTGTCAGGAAGGAAGATGTGTTGCGCGTTTTGAAAAACTTGAGGATAGACAAGTCCCCCGGGCCTGATGGGATATATCCAAGGATTCTATGGGAAGCAAGAAATGAAATTGCAGAGCCGTTGGCAATGATCTTTTCGTCCTCGCTGTCAACAGGGGTGGTACCAGAGGATTGGAGAGTGGCGAATGTCGTGCCCCTGTTCAAAAAAGGGAATAGGGATAACCCTGGGAATTACAGGCCAGTTAGTCTTACTTCGGTGGTAGGCAAAGTAATGGAAAGGGTACTGAGGGATAGGATTTCTGAGCATCTGGAAAGGCATTGCTTGATTAGGGATAGTCAGCACGGATTTGTGAGGGGTAGGTCTTGCCTTACAAGTCTTATTGAATTCTTTGAGGAGGTGACCAAGCATGTGGATGAAGGTAAAGCAGTGGATGTAGTATACATGGATTTTAGTAAGGCATTTGATAAGGTTCCCCATGGTAGGCTTATGCAGAAAGTAAGGAGGCATGGGATAGTGGGAAATTTGGCCAGTTGGATAACAAACTGGCTAACCGATAGAAGACAGAGAGGGGTGGTGGATGGCAAATATTCAGCCTGGAGCCCAGTTATCAGTGGCATACCGCAGGGATCAGTTCTGGGTCCTCTGCTGTTTGTGATTTTCATTAACGACTTGGATGAGGGAGTTGAAGGGTGGGTCAGTAAATTTGCAGATGATACGAAGATTGGTGGAGTTGTGGATAGTGAGGAGGGCTGTTGTCGGCTTCAAAGAGACATAGATAGAATGCAGAGCTGGGCTGAGAAGTGGCAGATGGAGTTTAGCCCTGACAAGTGTGAGGTTGTCCATTTTGGAAGGACAAATCTGAATGCGGAATACAGGGTTAATGGTAGGGTTCTTGGCAATGTGGAGGAGCAGAGAGATCTTGGGGTCTATGTTCATAGTTCTTTGAAAGTTGCCACTCAAGTGGATAGAGCTGTGAAGAAGGCCTATGGTGTGCTAGCGTTCATTAGCAGAGGGATTGAATTTAAGAGCCGTGACGTGATGATGCAGCTGTACAAAACCTTGGTCAGGCCACAATTGGAGTACTGTGTGCAGTTCTGGTCACCTCATTTTAGGAAGGATGTGGAAGCTTTGGAAAAGGTGCAAAGGAGATTTACCAGGATGTTGCCTGGAATGGAGAGTAGGTCATACGAGGAAAGGTTGAGGGTGCTAGGCCTTTTCTCATTAGAACGGAGAAGGATGAGGGGCGACTTGATAGAGGTTTATAAGATGATCAGGGGAATAGATAGAGTAGACAGTCAGAGACTTTTTCCCCGGGTGGAACACACCATTACAAGGGGACATAAATTTAAGATAAATGGTGGAAGATATAGAGGGGATGTCAGAGGTAGGTTCTTTACCCAGAGAGTAGTGGGGGCATGGAATGCACTGCCTGTGGTAGTAGTTGAGTCGGAAAAGTTAGGGACCTTCAAGCGGCTATTGGATAGGTACTTGGATTAGGGTAGAATAATGGAGTGTAGGTTAACTTCTTAAGGGCAGCACGGTAGCATTGTGGATAGCACAATTGCTTCACAGCTCCAGGGTCCCAAGTTCGATTTCGACTTGGGTCACTGTGTGGAGTCTGCACATCCTCCCCGTGACTGCGTGGGTTTCCTCCGGGTACTCCGGTTTCCTCCCACAGTCCAAAGATGTGCAGGTTGGGTGGATTGGCCATGAAAAATTGTCCAAAATTCTATTATTAACCTAGGACAAAGTTCGGCGCAACATCGTGGGCCGAAGGGCCTGTTCTGTGCTGTATTTCTCTATCTATCTATCTCTATCTCTCTGACTGTCAATACTCTTGAAGTTTCGACCATTCACTATATATTCCCTACCTGTATTAGACCTTCCAAAATACATGACCTCACATTTGTCTGGATTAAACTCCATCTGCCATCTCTCTGCCCAAGTCTCCAAACAATCTAAATCCTGCTGTATCCTCTGACAGTCCTCATCACTATCCGCAATTCCACCAACCTTTGTGTCGTCTGCAAACTTACTAATCAGACCAGTTACATTTTCCTCCAAATCATTTATATATACTACGAACAGCAAAGGTCCCAGCACTGATCCCTGTGGAACACCATTAGTCACAGCCCTCCAATCAGGAAAGCACCTTTCCATTGCTACTCTCTGCCTTGAATGACCTTGCTATGACCAAAACCGTGCTGCCTCTCACTTATATGTCTATTTTCTTCCAAATGGGAGTAGAGCCTGTCTAGAAGAATTCTCTCCAGTAATTTACCTACCACTGATGTAAGGCTCACCGGCCTGTAGTTCTCTGGATTATCCTTGCTACCCTTCTTAAACAAAGGAACAACATTGGCTATTCTCCAGTCCCCCGGGACATCACCTGAAGACAGTGAGGATCCAAAGATTTCTGTCAAGGCCTCAGCAATTTCCTCTCTTGCCTCCTTCAGTATTCTGGGATAGATCCCATCCGGCCCTGGGGACTTATCTACCGTAATATTTTTCAAGACGCCCAACACCTCGTCTTTTTGGATCTCAATGTAACCCTGGCTATCTACACACCCTTCTCCAGACTCAACATCCACCAATTCCTTCTCTTTGGTGAATACTGATGCAAAATATTAATTTAGTACCTCGCCCATTTCCTCTTGCTCCACACATAGATTCCCTTGCCTATCCTTCAGTGGGCCAACCCTTTCCCTGGCTACCCTCTTGCTTTTTATGTATATGTAAAAAGCCTTGGGATTTTCCTTAACCCTATTTGCCAATGACTTTTCATGACCATTTTTAGCCCTCCTGACTACTTGCTTAAGTTCCTTCCTACTTTCCTTATATTCCACACAGGCCTTGTCTGTTCCCAGCCTTCTAGCCTTGACAAATGCCTCCTTTTTCTTTTTGACGAGGCCTACAATATCTCTCGTAATCCAAGGTTCCCGAAATTTGCCGTATTCATCCTCCTTCCTCACAGGAACATGCCGGTCCTGAATTACTTTCAACTGACATTTGAAAACCTCCCACATGTCAGATGTTGATTTACCCTCAAACATCCGCCACCAATCTAGGTTCTTCAGTTTCCGCCTAATATTGTTATAATTAGCCTTCCCCCAATTTAGCACATTCACCCTAGGACCACTCTTATCCTTGTCCACCAGCACTTTAAAACTTACCGAATTGTGGTCACTGTTCCCAAAATGCTCCCCTACTGAAACTTCTACCACCTGGCTGGGCTCATTCCCCAATACCAGGTCCAGTACAGCCCCTTCCCTAGTTGGACTATCTACATATTGTTTTAAGAAGCCGTCCTGGATGCTCCTTACAAACTCTGCCCCGTCTAAGCCCCTAGCAATAAGTGAGTCCTAGTTAATATTGGGGAAGTTAAAGTCTCCCATCACAACAACCATGTTGCTTTTACCCCTTTCCAAAATCTGCCTACCTATCTGCTCCTCTATCTCCCGCTAGCTGTTGGGTAGCCTGTAGTAAACCCCCAACATTGTGACTGCACCCTTCTTATTCCTGATCTCTACCCATATAGCCTCGCTGCCCTCTGAGGAGTCCTCCCGTAGTACAGCTGTGATAGTCTCCCTAACCAGTAGCGCAACTCCTCCACCCCTTTTACACCCCCCTCTATCCCACCTGAAACATCTAAATCCTGGAAGCGTGGGTCCAATTCCTGTACCAGCTGAGGTTATTCTTGAAGGCCCCGCCTTCTCAACCTCATTACTCACTTGAGACACACTGCCTACTCTCCCTCTCTCTCTCTCTCACTCTGCCCACTCTCCCTGACTCTCCCTCTTTAAGAATCTCCCTAAAACCAGTATCTTTGACTGAATGTTGCCCCTGATATCACTGGATGTGGCCCGGTGACAAATTCTCTTTGATAATTGCCTCTGTGAAGGGCAGAGGGATGTTATAAATACACAAATAAATACAAATCATTGTGGTTGAAATATTACACCTGACCTCCGGGAGTTAAGCGGGCATGCCAGGACCAGTTTAGCAACAATTGCAACATTTATCACAAATCTATAACTGGCCTTGTCAATAGGGTTGTCAACTCGAGTTTGATGTTTTCCTGGAGGACTCATTGTATGATTTCTCCACCACATTAGGCTGACCCCAAACAGCTGTTCTCCATCATTAATACTTTTTCAACGAATAAACAAATGTTGCTCACAGGAAGGGGGGTTAATTAAACAGCCCTAATTTCTCCCTTCACCATCCAGTCCATAAACACAAGTATTTTTTTATTTATTTCCCTCTTTATAAGTGGTGGCGTATTTCCCAGCCCCTCTGTATTGGTGTGGCCCAATAAAGCCACATCAACCCCGACGAGGGTAAACACAGAGGGTTAGTTTGTTTGCACACAATCAAAACATGGGAGGGGGTTCTCAAAGTTGGCCCCTTTGCATTCATAGAGTAAAAGAGAGATAGAGAAAAGAAAAATTTACAGTGCAGTGAACACAGAGAAAGGAAATATTGTTTCACAGGGGTCGCAGAGTCCAACATCCAAGTCCAATGAAATATTCCTTCACAGAGATCAGTAGGTCGAAAATCGATGCTGTATGATTTTGTTTTCCAGTAGAGTAGGCTTCACACAATGAGATAGGCACACCGAGATGAATCAGTCTTGTAGGTGATAGTATAGAATTGCCTGTAGAAGCAGTGTAGATGGAGACCAGATGTCCAGATCTTTTCTGTGAGGCTGCTTGTAGGATGGTGAACAGTAGGCTGAGCTTACAGTTCCACAATGCCATGTTACTCATTTCACAAACTAGAGGTCCATGTCACACGGCTTCCACCTCTTCACATTGCCTTTGCAAGGGATGTGTATCCCTCATCCAGATTCCTGAGATGGTTAAATGTCTGAAAATTAAGATTTGAAAGGACATTTGTGGGGTTCTTTGTCCGAGCAGATGAGAAGACACTAATTGACCAACCGGGGTTATGAAATGCAGGGCAAGGTAAAGTTGTCTATGTCCCAGATGACCATGGGCTGCTTTCTCCTTGGGGGGGGAGAGCTGGTGGTGATTTAACCTGAGGATCACCACACCTCAGGCGAGGGGCAAGGTTAAGAAGGTGGGGCCTTCATGAATAACAGCATGAAATGCAGATAGACGTGTACAGCTCTCTTTGAATTTGGTCTCTGCAGCCCATGTGGGATTGTTAGTGTCTCTTCAGATATGACGAGGAGCAAGTTTTTTTGATACTGTCAGGTGGGTCAAGGGTCACAGACAGAAATGGATTCAACCATTTTAAAAAGCCTTGTCCAATTTTTAATTTATAAAAATAGCCATGAGGATCAACATTTATACATTGTAGAAAATATACAGGGTGAGTGTGGTAACTTGAGACTATAAAGCAGGTAGTCAAACACGTTTAAACAGAGAAACTTCTTTATATAAATAAAAAAATTGACAATAACAGTAAGTCAACAGAACAGTAGTAACGGTAATAATGATTAAAACAGGGGCTCTAGTAAAACAAGTCTTGATTACAGGCAGACTGAAAACCCGCCAAAAACTGGCACATGCTCAAAGCCCTTAACAGATGCCAGTAAAACAATTGCACTCTTCCCCCCCCCCCCCCCCTCCCCCCCCCTCTTTTTGATTTCAATCCCCATCAGGACAGAAACACAATGAAAGCAATGTCTTAACTATACAAAAGTACAAAAGTCTGTCAGGAGCTTTGCGATTGCATTGCGACCTACACAATACCACTGGTAAACCTTGTAACTGTTGAGCTAGAACCGTAGGTGAGGAGGTAGATTGAGAATCTGAACATGAACATGAATGTTCCTCTTCCACTCCCCCAGCATACCTGGAATCCAAGTAACCACTTCCTGGTGAAAACCCACAGCAGCATTACCTTCGACCATGTTATCTGTAACGGTTGCTGACTCTGAGACATAACATAAACGAATATGGTCTTGGTGTCTGCAAACCACTCTTCCATGTTGTAGCCTCACGACCCAAGATACTGGACCACTTTAGTTTCAAACTATTCCCGGTAACCACCACCAAAAGTTCCAAGCGTAAGCCTGAACTGCCTCTTTGGGAGGCCAGTCGTGTCCCTCCTTCTGCTTCTCATGTCTCCTGCTCATATTTACTCAGATTTGGATGAAGCAGATCCAGATGAGGCTTCGGCCTTCTATTTGACAACAATCCCACTGGAGACAGCCCGGTTGTGGATTAGAACAACACAGAACATAGAGTGAGAAGGAGGCCATTCAGCCCATTGAGTCTGAACCGACCCACTTAAGCCCTCATTTCCACCCTATCCCCGTAACCCAATAACCCCATCTAATTTTTTTGGTCACTAAGGGCAATTTATCATGGCCAATCCACTTAACCTGCACGTCTTTGGACTGTGGGAGGAAACCGGAGCACCCGGAGGAAACCCACGCACACACGGGGAGAATATGCAGACTCCGCACAGACAGTGACCCAACGGGGAATCCAACCTGGGACCCTGGTGCTGTGAAGCCACAGTGCTATCCACTTGTACTACCGTCCTGCCCAAATTGTGACATGATATGATACTGGAATAAAGAGTTTTGGACTTAAAATATTACCTGCCACTCTATTCAATCCCTCCTTCAGAGTTTGAACACTTCTCTCCCCTGCCAAACCCTTTGAAGCCGGATAGAATGGCACAGTACGCACATGGCTTGTACCACTGGTCAAAAACAACCACCTAACCGTTCTAATCCCGTTTTCCAAGCACTTGGCCCATAGCCTTGTAAACCTTGGGATCACAAGTGCTCATCTAAATACTTTTAAATGTTATGAGGGTCTCTGCCTCCACCACCCTTTCAGGCAGTGAGTTCCACAGTCCCACCACCCTCTGGGTAAAAAGGTCTTTCCTCACATCCACACTAAACCTCCTGCCCCTTACCCTAAATTTATGACCCCTGGTCATTGACCCCTCCACCAAGGGGAAAAATTGCTTCCTGCTTATCTATCTATGGCCCTCATAATGTTATACATCTGTCATGGGGAGGTGCAGTGGCATAGTGGTTAGCACTGCTACCGGGACCCGGATTCAATTTTGGCCTTAAGTGACTGTGTGGAGTTTGCATGTTCCTCCATGTCTGCATGGTGTGCTCTGGTTTCCTCCCACAGTGGGAGGGGGAGTGGGCCGAGGCAGGGTGCACTTTCTGAGGGTCAGTACAGACTCCTTCAGTACTATCGGGATTCTATGTCCTCTCTCAGCCTCCTCTCCAAGAAAAACAACCCCAGTCTATCCAATCTCTCTTCATAGCTGAAACGTTCCAGCCCAGGCAGTATCCTGGAGATCTCCTCTGCACCCCTTCCACTGCTCCTATAGTGTAGATTCCAGATACTCTAGCTGTGGTCTAACCAACGTTTTATACAATCCCAGCATAACTCCCCACTCTTAAACTCTATGCCTCGTCTAATAAAGGCAAGTATACCATGTACCTTCTCAAACACTGTATCCACCTGTCCTGGTACCTTAAGGGACCGGTGTACATGCACACCAAGGTCCCTCTGATGCTTCCCAGGGTCCTGTTGTTTATCATGTTTTCCCTTGCCTCGTTTGTCCTGTCCAAGTGCATCACCTCACACTTATCGCGATTGAATTCTATTGCCACTGATCAACCCATCTGACCAGCCTATCTATATCTTTGTGTACTCGAAGGCGAGCCTCCTCAATATTTACCACCCCCACCAATTTTGAATTTTATTGATCAATTTTATAGATAAAGGATCTGGATCGGCGCAGGCTGGGAGGGCCAAAGGGCCTGTTCCTGTGCTGTAATTTTCTTTGTTCTTTGTTCTTTCAACCTTCCTATATTCATGACTAAATCGTTTATACAAACAGCAAGGACCCCAACACTGATGCTTTTGGGACCCACTGGACACAACCTTCCAGTCAGAAAAACACCCCTTGGCCATCACTCTCCCCTTCCTGCCACTCAGCTAATTTTGGATCCTTTTAGACATAGAATTTACAGTGCAGAAGGAGGCCATTCAGCCCATCGAGTCTGCACCGGCTCCTGGAAAGAGCATCCTACCCAAGGTTAACACCTCCACCCTATCCCCATAACCCAGTAACCCCACCCAACACTAAGGGCAAATTTGGGACACTAAGGGCAATTTATCATGGCCAATCCACCTAACCTGCACATCTTTGGACTGTGGGAGGAAGCCGGAGCACCCGGAGGAAACCCACACACACACGGGGAGGACGTGCAGACTCCGCACAGACAGTGACCCAAGCCGGAATCGAACCTGGGACCCTGGAGCTGTGAAGCGATTGTGCTATCCACAATGCTACCGTGCTGCCCGTTTTGCCAATTTGCTAAACTTCCTTGGATCGCATGGTCTGTTACCTTCGCTATCAGTCTCCCGTGTGGGACCTGACCAAAAGCCTTTCTGGAGTCCAAGTAGACTGCGTTAAACCTCATCTACACACCTGGTCACTGCTTCAAAAAATTCAATAAAGTTTGTCAGACATGGCCTCCCCTTAACAAAACCATGCTGACTGATCCCGGCCAGGAGGTTGAAGTTTCAGTCGGTGATTACTTTGGGAATAGCGATCACAATTCCGTAAGTTTTAGAATACTCATGGACAAAGACGAGAGTGGTCTTAAAAGAAGAGTGCTAAATTGGGGAAAGGCCAACTATAACAAAATTCGGCAGGAGCTAGGGAATGTGGATTGGGAGCAGCTGTTTAAGGGTAAATCCACATTTGAAATGTGGGAGTCTTTTAAGGAAAGGTTGATTAGAGTGCCGGACAGACATGTCCCTGTGAAAATGAGGGATAGAAATGGCAAGATTAGGGAACCGTGGATGACGGGTGGAATTGTGAGACTAGCTAAAATGAAAAAGGAAGCAAACATAAGATCGAGGCGACTTAAAACTGATGAAACTTTGGACGAATATCGGGAAAGTAGGACAAATCTCAATCACGCAATAAAGAGGGCTAAAAGGGGTCATGAAATATCTTTGGCTAACCGGGGTAAGGAAAATCCCAAAGCCTTTTATTCGTATATAAGGAGCAAGAGGGTAACGAGAGAAAGGATTGGCCCACTCAAAGACAAAAGAGGGAATTTATGCGTGGAGTCAGAGGAAATGGGTGAAATTCTTAATGGGTACTTTGTATCGGTATTCACCAAGGAGAGGGACATGACGGATGTTGAAGCTAGGAATGGATGTTTAAATACTCTAGGTGAAGTCAGCATAAGGAAGGGGGAAGTTTTGGGTATTCTAAAAGGCATTAAGGTGGACAAGTCCCCAGGTCTGGATGGGATCTATCCCAGGTTACTGAGGGAAGCGAGAGACGAAATAGTTGGGGTCTTAACAGTTATCTTTGCAGCATCCTTGAGCACGAGTGAGATCCCGGAGGACTGGAGAATTGCTAATGTTGTCCCTTTATTTAAGAAGGGTAGCAGGGATAATCCAGGGAATTATAGACCTGTGAACTTGATGTCAGTGGTAGGCAAACTGTTGGAGAAGATACTGAGGCATAGGATCTATTCACATTTGGAAGAAAATAGACTTATCAGTGATAGGCAGCATGGTTTTGTGCAGGGAAGGTCATGTCTTACAAACCTAATAGAATTCTTTGAGGAAGTGACAAAGTTAATTGATGAGGGAAGGGTTGTAGGTGTCATATACATGGACTTCAGTAAGGCGTTTGATAAAGTTTCCCATGGCAGGTTGATGGAAAAAGTGAAGTCGTATGGGGTTCAGGGTGTACCAGCTAGATGGATAAAGAACTGGCTGGGCAACTGGCTGGGAGACAGAGAGTAGTGGTGGAAGGGAGTGTCTCAAAATGAAGAAGGGTGACGAGTGGTGTTCCATTAATCCCTGCCTATCTAAATGCAGATTAATTATCAGAATTGCTTCCAATAGTTTCCCCACCGCAGAGGTCAGACCGATTGGCCTGTAGTTTCTTTCTTCATCCCTGACCTTGGCAGCAGGGAGGGGGTCAACATATCAAACTCTTTTGCGACCGCAGAAATGCCTGTTTGTTCCCCATACAATTGAATCCCCTACCACAACAGGTCGGACTTTCTTCCTTCTCCCGTCTTGTGCAGCAGACCCACCCATGGGGCCATGACGTTGGGCCATGAGCTTTCCCCTACACAGTCATCTCCCTCCAATAGTATCCAAATGGCATATCTGTTAGCAATGGGGTGGCCACAGGGGAGTCCTGCATCACCTGCCTTCCTCTACACTGCGTGGTAATCACTCATGCCCTTTTTGCCTGTTCAATCCTCACCTGTGGCATGACTGAACATGCTATCCACGACTTGCTCAGCATCACGGATGCTCCACAGTAAATCTACCTTCAGCTCCAGCTCCGAAATGCGGTTAACCAATAGCTGCAGTTGGATACATGGTCCTGCACACATAGTCACCAGGGACAACTGAAGCTTCCATGATTTGTCACATAGCACAGGAGGAGCCAATCACAGTGCAAGTACTCCTGCTTTGACTGCCGTTAAGCCCCTTATTTAACAAACAATTAGGCTTATATAGAAATACTATTAACTCACCTCCCTTACACTAACTTTACTTCCCTTACCCTACTTTGTTTACTTATATCAGGAACATAGGAATTAGGAGCAGAGGTAGACAATTCAGCCCTTCGAGCCTGCTCCGACATTCAATCAGATCCTGGCTGATCTCTTCCTGGTCTCAAATCTACCTCCCCACCTGTTCCCCATATCTCTTTAACCCGTTTTTTATCAGAAATATTTCTATCTCCTTCCTGAAACCATTTAATGACCCAGATTCCATCGCACTATGGGACAGCGAGTTCCAAAAATTCACCACCCTCTGCAGGAAGGAGCAGCATGGTAGCACAAGTAGATAGAACTTTAGTTTCACAGAGCCAGGGTCCCAGGTTCGATTCTCCACTGGGTCACTCTCTGTGCAGAGTCTGCATGTTCGCCCCATGTCTGCATGGGTTTCCTCTGGGTGCTCCAGTTTCCCCCCAGAGTCCAAAGACGTGCAGGTTAAGTGGACTGGCCATGATAAATTGTCCTTAGTGACAAAAAGGTTAGGAGGGATTATTGGGTTACAGGGGGAACATTTAGTCTGCGTTTACTTTATCAATCCCTTTTAGTATCATATACCTCGATCAGATCCCCTCTCAGCCTTCTAAACTCCAGACAGCATAAGGCCAAATGGTTTAATCTCTCCTTGTACGTCAACCCTTTCATCCCCGGAATCAAATCAGGTGAACCTCCTCTGAAGGAGGCAATGCCACCACATCCTTCCTCAAATCAAAACTGGACACAATACTCCAGATGTGGTCTCACCAACACTCTACAAAATTGCAACAACACTTCTCTACCTTATTATTACTTTATTAAAATGAAATGAAAATCGCTTGTCACAAGTAGGCTTCAAATGAAGTTACTATGACCTGAGTCCTCAATGCTTTATCCCATTGGTTTGCTCACATCAATGTTCAGCAGATGGAATCTATAATTCCCAGACATTGAAGGACAATCCTGTACACTTGCTGCTTGAAGCAGTCACTGGGCTTCTTGAAACGTAACGTGGGCTGAATGGCTCTTTGGGCATCCCGGGAGGGGCCTGTAGGCGCTGAACTCTGCTCCGCTGAGATGTTCAGGAACTTTCTGTGGTTTAATCCACGACTGCCAAATGCAGGCAAAGTGCTTTTACCCTTTACAAGGTGGTCCTGGCAGAAAAGGAATGCTTGCTGTGGGTCCAATTGGTAAAGCTGTGAGTAGATACTAGGCCATGGTGACCCTTCCCCTGTCCCCATCTCTTCCTCAGCTCGGACTTACCCGAGGGCTGCTGCTGCCAAAGGGCCCGGAATGCCCTCTGGCCCCTCCAAACACCGTAAGAAGCAAATTTAGCCTTTGATGTTTCCTCAGAAAAGGCGCCTTGGAATTAAAATTGGAATCAGGTCAATTAGGACTGAAATGAGGACGCACTTGTCCACACAGAGAAACCGGAAACAATGTATGTGGTACAGGTCAACCATGATCTAATCATAGAATTTACAGTGCAGAAGGAGGCCATTCGGCCCATCGAGTCTGCACCCTACTTAATTGGGTGGTGGACAAGCCTAAAAGACTGAATGACTTCCTCATGGTGGCATTTCTGGGTTTTTGAATTAAATTTTAACGGCACTGCCACCTATAGGAGTGTGAAGATAGTGCAGGCAGGGATCTCTTGACTCCATTGACATTGCATGGCAATGAGCTCAAGAAGCAGCCACATTATGAAGAAGAGCCACATTAAAATGACGGCAGATACCAGTGATGTGAAGCTGCTTTTTCTCTAACGTAACACTATGTTTGTAAACCAACTGAAAATGGTTTCCTGACACATTTTCATCAGAACTATTCCTCTTCACAAGTAATTTAGGACAAGAATACAGTAAGCGTGAGAATGATAGCAGAATAAAGCAGCTATATCGCAATGGGGAGTTAATCTGGGGACCGAGGGTAGACAGTGTGAATATGCATGATAGGTGGACATGACTCCAATCCTGACTCCCTAAAGCCTATCCACAAGGCATAAGTCAGGAGTGTGATGCTCCAACAACATCTCAAGAAGCTCAACACCATCAAGGACAAAGCAGCCCGTCCACCACATTAAACATTAACCCCCCCCCCCCCAGAATTAGCATGTATTGCCCATCCCTAATTGTCCTTGAGAAGGTGGTGTTGAACTGCTGCAGTCCCAGAGGTGCAGGTACGCCCACAGGGTTGTGAGGGAGCAGGTTTCAGGATTTTGACCCATTGACAGTGAAGGAACAGCGATATATTTCCAGGAGGGGAAACGTGCCGATGGTGGCGTTCCCATATCTCTGCTGCGCTTGTCCTTCTAGATGGTAGCAGTTGTGAGCTTGGAAAGTATTGTTGAAGGAGCCATGGTGAGTTGCTGCAGTGAATTTTGCAGATGGTGCACACGGCTGTGGCTGTAATGGGGGGAGTGAATGCCTAAGGTTGTGGATGGGGTGCCAAACAAGTGGGCTGTATTGTCCTGGGAGGTATTGAGCTTCTTGAGTTCTGCACACTTCACCCTTAAATCGAGGGACAGCTGCCATCAATCCCAACCATTTGATTGGTAGGAATGAGTGATCATCCTCACTAGATGATCGTCCTCACTAAACCAGGGGCTGGTTTAGCTCACTCGGCTAAATCGCTGGCTTTTAAAGCAGACCAAGCAGGCCAGCAGCACGGTTCGATTCCCGTACCAGCCTCCCCGGACAGGCGCCGGAATGTGGCGACTAGGGGCTTTTCACAGTAACTTAATTGAAGCCTACTCGTGACAATAAGCGATTAATAATAATAATAAATAATAATAGATCAAGAATGAGGGATTCCGCTGATTGGGTGAATAGGAAGGAAAGTGATCCTTCCAGGAGATCAGTGTGAATGAGAGATCTGCCTCAATTGATCATGATGAATTTGTCAACCCTGCCAGTTGATCAGCATGAGGCATTTTGTTCTAATTGGATCAGTAGAGATGTGATCTCTCTCGCAAGAGCAGAAGGAATAGTCCTCATCTCGAGATGGTGGCCCTGCAGCTGAGCAACGGGAATGGTCCGGGAGAGAGATTTCTGAAGCACTGGGACAGGTTTTGGGGGAGATTGGGACCTGTACAGGCCAAGAGGGTTTCACCATGACAGGGCAGGCACTCGATACCTTGGTGGCGAGGTTTAGACGAGTTTGAGAGGAGGATGGGAGGCTGAACGTTAATTCAGAAAAGAGAGGATCAAAACGGGAAAAAGCAGAAAATGAAAAGCAAGTAAGGCAAGGTGAGGAAACAAAGGATAGAAAATAGATAACAAAGGAGTTGTTCAATTATGAGTGGTAAATACTTCAACACAATGAGGCAGATGAATTGAGGGCACTTGGAAGGATGAACTCATTACTATTACTGAAATGTGGCTTAAAGAAGAGCAGGAAGGGCAGCTCAGCACGAATGGGTAATAAATGCTGGCCTAGCCAGCGATGCCCACATTCATTAATGAATTTTAAACATGATAATTATGAGCCAGTCTGCTTGACATTGGTGGTGGGTAAATTATTGGAAAAAACTTTGAAAATTGTCATTTTAAAATGCCAATATTAATCAAGGACGGTCAACATAAATTTACGAAGGGAAAGTTGTGTCTGACTATGGATTTTTTTGAGGTGGTAACGGAGACAGGCTGATCAGAAAATGAACAGCTCCCGGGTTACGGAAAAAAGCTGGATCCAAAATTGGCTCAATGACAGTAAGCAAAGGATCAATGGGTGATTTGTGATTGGGAGGCCGTTTCCAAGGGGATCCTGCAGAATTCACTACTGAGTCCCTTGCTGTTTATTGAGCAATTATTTACACTTGCATGGCGGGGGCAGATGATTAAAAATTTGGCCGTGGGTATGACTGAGGAGAAGACGGCAGGAAGAGATCAATGAACTGGTCAAATTGGCAGAAAAGTGGCAAATGGTATTCACTCAGGAGAAGTGCGAGATCAGGGTTCTGGCTAACAAGGGAAAGGAAAACGCAATAAATGATAGGATACTGAGAGGAACAGAAGGATTTTGGAGCAATGTCTAAAGATCTCTGAATGGTACATGACAGGTAGATACGGTCAACAAGACAAGTGGGATACTCACTTTTATTGACTGACACCCAGAGTACAAGAACAGGATGTATGCAGCTAGCGTACTGCAAACAGGGCATTAGGTAATATCACTGGACTAATAATCCAGAGGCCCAACCTCATGGCCTGTAGACATGGGTTTAAATTCCAGCAAGGCAGGTGGTGAATCATCAGACCATAAGATGTACGAGCAGAAGGAGGCCATTCGGCCCATCAAGTCTACTCAACCATTCAATCAGACCATGACAGGTCTGATATAGATCATAGAATCATATAATTTACAGTGCAGAAGGATGCCAATCGGCCCATCAAGTCTGCACCGGCCCCTGGAAAGAGCACCTCCATCCTATCCCTGGAACCCAGTAACCCTACCTATCCTTTTTTGGACACTAAGGGCAATTTAGCATGGCCAATCCACCCAACCTGCACATCTTTGGACTGTGGGAGGAAACCGGAGCACCCGGAGGAAACTCACGCAGACACGGGGAGAAAGTCACCCCAGGCCAGAATTGAACCCAGGTCCCTGGTGCTGTGAGGCAGCAGTGCTAACCACTATGCCACAATGCCGCCCCGTGATAATCTTCAAGTCCAATATCCCACCTTATCCCCTTAACCCTTGATTCCCTTACTGATTGAAAATATGTCCATCGCAACCTTGAACATATTTAACGATCAAGTCTCTATATCCCTCTGCGGGAAAGAATTTCACAGATTCATTACCCCTCTGTCTTAAATGGATGACCCCTGACTCTGCCCTCTGGTCCTAGACTCGCCCACAAGAGGAAACAACCTCCTGGCATCCACCCTGTCAAGCCCCATGAGAATTCTATGTGTCTCAATAAGGTCACCTCTCATTCTTCTAAATTCCAATGAGTACAGGCCCAACCCACAACGTCTCCTCATAAGAAAATCCCTCCATACCTTGGATCGACCTAGTGAACCTTCTCTGGACTGCCCATTTCACAGAGCCAGTGTCCCAGAAAGTGTGTCACATAGCCAGCTCAAAGTGACAACGCCCAAAGGGTCCATATTCCAGTATCCAGCGATGCAGAGCTGATGTCACAGAACCAGTGTCAAAGAGTCAATCCCACGGAGCCAGGTTCGCAATGCAGTGTCACAGGGATATAACACCAGTGTCTCGGGGTCAGTATCACATCCAGATTTACGGGGTCAGTGTCTCAGAGCTGGTCTAACAGAGCCAGCCTGAGTCAATATCACAGGCCCAGCATCTCAGAGCCAGCGTTAAGGGGCAATGTCATTGTAAAAGGGAGAGTTGGGGCCAATTAGAGATCAAAAAGAGAGTTTATTCATGGAAGCTAGGGGCGTAGCTCAGATATTGAAGGAATACTTTGCATCTGTCTTTACCAAGGAAGAAGATGCTACCCAGGCTCTAGGTGAAAGAGGAGGCAATTCAGATTCTGGATGGGCTGAAAATTGAGAGCAGGCATTAGAAATGCCTGTGCTAAATGCTGAGTCACCAGGACCGGATAGGAGGTATCAACGATACTGAGAGAAGTAAGGGTGGAAATTGCGGCCATCATTTTTCAGTCTTCCTTAGACTCAGGGGTCAGTCCCAGAGGACTGGAGAATACCCTCTTGTTCAAATAGATAACCCATAAGACCATAACCCATAGGAGCAGAATTAGGCCACTCGGCCCATCAAGTCTGCTCTGCCATTCAATCATGGCTGATATTTCCTCATCCCCAGTAACTGCAGGCAGTTTAACCCCAATGGTATAAAGTTTTGGGAAATGATAACCTGGGACAGTTAACGATCACTTAGACCAGTGCGAATTAATTAAGGAAATCCAGAATGGAAAAGTTGTGTTTAATTAATTTCCATGAGTTTTCTGAAGCAGTATTAGATAGGGTTATGTGGTTTATGTATATGGACTTCCAGAAGGCATTTGATAAAGTGCCGCACCCAAGGTCAAAGTTGTGCGGGTTAGGTGGATTGGCCACGCTAAATTGCCCCTTAAGTGTTCGAAAGTTTATGTCGGGTTACTGGGTTACGGGGATAGGGTGAAGGTGTAGATTTAAGTAGGGTGCTCTTTCCAAGGGCCATTGTAGACTAGATGGGCCGAATGGCCTCCTTCTGCACTGTAAATTCTATGATTCTATAAATTCTATGGTTTTACAGAGCCAGTGTCACAGAACTAGAGTCACATAGCCAGTGTCTCAGATCCAGTGTCACGCAGCCAGATTCATAAGTCGAGTGTAACAGAGCCATACAATCACAAAGAGCCAGTGTTACACAGGTAGATTCACAGTTCCAACATCTCAAAGGGACCTTCGCAGAGCCAGTGTCGCAGAGTTTCACAGAGGCAGTTTCACACTGCTATTGTCAGAGAGCCAGTGACATAGATCCATTTTCTTAGTGACAGTGTAGCGATGCCAGTCTCATAGAATTTACAGTGCAGAAGGAGGCCATTCGGCCCATCGAGTCTGCACCGGCTCCTGGAAAGAGCACCCTACCCAAGGTTAACACCTGCACCCTATCCCCATAACCCAGTAACCCCACCCAACACTAAGGGCAATTTATCATGTCCAATCCATCTAACCTGCACATCTTTGGACTGTGGGAGGAAACCGGAGCACCCGGAGGAAACCCACGCACACACGGGGAGGATGTGCAGACTCGGCACAGACAGTGACCCAAGCCGGAACCGAACCTGGGACCCTGGAGCTGTGAAGCAATTGTGCTATCCACAATGCTACCGTGCTGCCCTCAAGAACAAATGAATCTACACTCCATCATTCTACCGTAATCCATGTACCTATCCAATAGCCGCCTGAAGGTCCCTAATGTTTCCGACTCAACTACTTCCACAGGCAGTGCATTCCATGCCCCCCCTTAAACCTCTATCAAGTCGCCCCTCATCCTTCTCCATTCTAATGAGAAAAGGCCTAGCATCCTCAACCTTTCCTCGTAAGACCTACTCTCCATTCCAGGCAACATCCTGGTAAATCTCCTTTGCACCTTTTCCAAAGCTTCCACATCCTTCCTAAAATGAGGTGACCAGAACTGCACACAGTGCTCCAGATGTGACCTGACCAAGGTTTTGTACAGCTGCATCATCACCTCACGGCTCTCAAATTCAATCCCCCTACTAACGAACGCTAGCACACCATCGGCCTTCTTCACAGCTCTATCCACTTGAGTGGCAACTTTCAAAGATCTATGATCTCTCTTGTTGATGAGCTCTTGTTGTTGAGCTCCAATGGTAACTCTGTAATAAGAACTAGAAATCAGGACTTGGCTTCGACTCCCAAGATTATTGTGTTTGGCAATCACTTCAACAACCAAACAGCCACCTGCATCCTCTTTATATATTGGTGCAATCTTCTAAACAATTAAAACCCCAATTCCAACTTAAGTACAAGGGATCCCCAACAGATATCCCTCTTTATAAAAATGAACCTTCAATTTTGATATCAATAATATTCTAGAACACATACTTTTCTGCAATAAATGCACCCTATTCCCCCTTCTTGAAGTATTTTTACACTCACATTCTTTGACCCTCCCCCCTCCTTAATACTTTCTTGGAACGAGCCCCTCTTGTCATCAGTCAGATAATAGCTAACTGCTTGTCAACTCACTTTATATTGTGTCTGACCTATTCTCCAGCATCTGTGTTAGGCTTGCTATGTCAGTCCACAGTCCCTTTTCACTGCTGCATTTTGTGGAATAGACATTCTCCCAAAGGGACACAATTGTCTGTGACAGTGTTCCCGAGGGCCCTGTTCTATTTAAAATGTCAGTCAGGATCCTGGATATAAAAGATGCCGGGCGGAATTCTCCGCACTCACGACGGGGCGGAGAATAGCGGGCGGCGTAAATTTTTACGGCCACGCTGGTCCGACGCCCTCCCGCTATTCTCCCCCCCCCCCCCCACGCCCGCCTCCCGACACGAATCGCTGCCCGCCGTTTTTTTATGGCGAGCAGCGATTCACCCCTGGCCGATGGGCCGATTTCCAAGGCCTTTACGACCGTTTTTATGAACGTCAAACACACCTGGTCTGACCGTTCGTAAAAACGGCCGTAAAGTCCCGATCTGGGGAACCATGGCACCGATTGGCACGGCAGTACCACGGCCGTGCCAAGGGTGCCATAGGCCCGCGATCGGTGGGCACCGATCGCGGGCAGCGGGTACTTACCCCGCATACTCTTTCTCCTTCCGCCGCCCCGCTGTATCCATTTGCGGGGCGGCTGAGGGGCATACCGGCCCGCGCTTGCGTGGGTTTCACGCATATGCGTGATGACGTCAGCCGCGCATACGCGGGTTGGAGTCGTCCAATCCGCGCATGCGCGGCTGACGTCATCTGACGCGTCAGCCGTCGCTAACTCTGGCTAGCGGGCTTAAGCCCGCGATGCCGGAGGTCACGGCCGCGCGACGCTAGCCCCGACCGGGGAGCAGAATCGGTTCCCGGTCGGGGGGGCGGAGGCTGGCGTCAAACCCGCCCGTTTTTGACGCCAGCTTCCCGAGTCTTCGTGACTCGGGAGAATCGCGCCCGCCATGTCTATTGCCTCCACTAGAGCCACTGTCTCCACTGCCAATGTACGTTTTAACCACCCTTTGTATCCTATGGCCACCCTATGGCCAGAAGACCATAAGACCGTAAGACATAGGAGCAGAATTAGGCCACTCGGCCCATCAAGTCTACTCTGCCATTCAATCATGGCTGATATTTTTCTCATCCCCATTCTCCTGCCTTCTCCCCATAACCCCTGATCCCCTTTTTAATCAAGAACCTATCTATCTCTGTCTTAAAGACACTCAGTGATTTGGCCTCCACAGCCTTCTGCAGCAAAGAGTTCCACAGATCCACCACCCTCTGGCTGAAGAAATTCCTCCTCATCTCTGTTTTAAAGGATCATCCCTTTAGTCTGCGATTGTGTCCTCTGGTTCTAGTTTTTCTTACTAGTGGAAACATCCTCTCCACGTCCACTCTATCCAGGCCATGCAGTATCCTTTAAGTTTCAATAAGATCCCTCCTCATCCTTCTAATCTCCAACGAGTACAGACCCAGAGTTCTCAACCTGTTCCTCATACGGCAACCTCTTCATCCCAAGGATCATTCTTGTGAACCTCCTCTGGACCCTTTCCAAGGCCAGCACATCTTTCCTTAGATATGGGGCCCAAAACTGCTCACAATACTCCAAATGGGGTCTGACCAGAGCCTTATACAGCCTCAGAAGTACATGCCTGGTCTTGTATTCTAGCCCTCTTGACATGAATGCTAACATTGCAGTTGCCTTCCTAACTGCTCACTGAACCTGCACATTAACCTTAAGAGAATCTTGAACAAGGGCTCCCAACTCCCTTTGTGCTTCTGATTTCCTAAGTATTTCCCATTTGGAAAATAGTCTATGCCTCCATTCCTCCTTCCTCTGCCAAAGGACAACATTTACCTTCTCCCCCAGGAGACAAATTATCAATCCTCCCGCACTCGAAAAGCCACAACGGGGATTAGCACAAGATGCGTCACTATAAATAATCAGTTTCAGTTGTGTTATATCATCTAAGGCGGGAAATTTCAAAATCCAATTCTCCAGTTTTAATTTTGCCGATTTTTTTTCTCTCAAATTCTTCAATCTCTGGGATCGTTCATTTTGGCGCTTAGTTCTAAAACTGAGGTCCATTGTTTGTCTGGCTAACCAATTCAGTTGCCCAATTAAATGTCGGCGTTCCTCTGTTTCCGTTTCAGAAGCTGCCATATCCTTTGGTGAGGCCCTACCATCTGTAGATGCTGTATGGCTAATATCCTCCAAGTAAGGCTGCTGATGTAGGGAATCACTCTGCCCGATTTCTAACCCAATGTGTTTGAATGAACCAGAGGCCTAACTTCCAATCTTGAACACCATGTTAAGCCCGTTAGATAGATAGAGAAATACAGCACAGAACAGGCCCTTCGGTCCACGATGTTGTGCCGAACTTTTGTCCTAGGTTAATCATAGATTATCATAGAATCTTGGACACTAAGGGCAATTTATCATGGCCAATCCACCCAACCTGCACATCTTTGGACTGTGGGAGGAAACCGGAGCACCCGGAGGAAACCCACGCAGACACGGGGAGGATGTGCAGACTCCGCACAGACAGTGACCCAAGCCGGAATTGAACCTGGGACCCTGGAGCTGTGAAGCAATTGTGCTATCCACAATGCTACCATGCTGCCCTTAAGAACAAACGAATCTACACTCCATTATTCTACCATAATCCATGTACCTATCCAATAGCCGCTTGAAGGCCGTTAATAAGAGTATTTTCAAATTCACTACTGCCACCCCACAAAAAATCATCTAAATGCACCATGAAGATGCCCGAAGGTTTCCCTCCATGGTGCCAATAAAATATCACTGGGTCTTTTCTCAACTGAAGACAAAACGGACCTCACGGAGAAATACCAAACTCTGGAGGCATCATTCAATCCGTAAACACATTTATTTAACTTCCCGAGTACCCTTTGTGTGTTTGCCACCTCTCTGAGGATTAAGAAGAATTTCTCCTTGCAGCTGATGTGTCTGTAAGAAAGCAGCTTTAATATCTGTCGACTTGCATTTCCACCCATTTGTGGCTGACAGAGCCAAGAAGATCTTCAAAATAACTTTGTCTGCCATCGGTGAATCGATCCTTACATCTTGGTCAAGGTCACCCAAGTTTTCTTCAAAACCTTGTGTCGCCAGCCTGGCTTTGACCTTATAAGTTCCATCAGGAAGCACCTTTTCTGTGCCTATCCATCCATAAGATAGAGCTCATTTTCCCCTATCTGGGACCTCCATGTACACCCCAAATTATCCCCAAAGTTGTCGTTCTTTTTTTCATATTTTATTAATTTATCATTTAAGTTATTGGAAGCTGATAAGATATCTTGATCATAAGAACTAGGAGCAGGAGTAGGCCACCTGGCCCCTCGAGCCTGCTCCACCATTCAATGAGATCATGGCTGATCTTTTGTGGACTCAGCTCCACTTTCCGGCCCGAACACCATAACCCTTAATCCCTTTATTCTTCAAAAAACTATCTATCTTTACCTTAAAAACATTTAATGAAGGAGCCTCAACTGCTTCACTGGGCAAGGAATTCCATAGATTCACAGTATAGATCATATAGGCTTCTGCTACTTGTAGCATTCCCAGTCCATATCATATTTTTTGACCTTGTTAAGCTGCCTTCTATTTTGCCTTTTATCTTGTTTCAGACTATTGCTGCTTGATCTTCCCTTCCTATTATGAGATGTCCTACCAGCAGATCTTGATCTCTTCCTACCCTTCCTACCACTTCCTATCTCTTCCTACCACCATGCTACCCTGCTGTACTGTTCTATGTTCTATGTTCCTGTGGGCATGTTCATTACCAGATCTACTGTCCAAACTGACACTGTTTCAGTGCTCTCCATTTCTGTACCTCATAGTCCCAATCCATGGGCCTAACCTCTTAATCTTGTGCATTCACCAGATTCTATGGGCGCGATTCTCCGCCCCCCACGCCGGATGGGAGAATAGCGGGAGGGCCTCCCGACATTTTTCACACCCTCCCGCTATTCTCCCCCCCCCCCCACGCCCGACCCACGCCACGTAAAAAACGGCGAGCGGCGATTCTCCGAGGCCGATGGGCCGAGTGGCCGGCCCTTCACGCACGTTTCAATACGGCAGCAAACACACCTGCTCGCTGCCGTCGTGAAACGGGCGCCAGATGCCCGTTTGGGGCATCCAGAGGCCCGATTGGCACGGGAGCACCACGACTGTGCTCGGGAGGGGACAGGCCCGCGATCGGTGCCCACCGATCGTCGGGCCAGCGTCCAAAACGGACGCACTCTTTCCCCTCCGCCGCCCGGCAAGATCAAGCCGCCACGTCTTGCTGGGCGGCTGAGGAGAAAGACGGCAACTGCGCATGCGCGGGTTGGCGTTGTCCAACCTGCGCATGCGCGGCTGACGTCAGCGGCTGCGTCAGCCGCCGTGACGCTTGATGTGCGGCCTTGACGACCGTCGTCACGCCGTGACGCATGGGGCCACGCTCCTAGCCCCGTCCGGGGGAGAGAATCGGCCCCAGAAGTGGCCGTGAAGGCTGCCGTGGGTCACGGCCTGTCCCACGGCAGCCTTTACGATTCTCCGCATTTGCGGAGAATCGCGCCCATATTTTCCAATGGCCTACCATCTATAGTTGCAACCTTGCATTGACTGGCCCCTTCTGGCAGATATGTCACTTTAGTGCCAACCTTCGGCAGTTGCCCTCGGACAAATAGCCTCATCCCAGTTCCTCAGAATTACTATGTCCCTCTTCAGACACTCTGTCAATTTCCACGATCTGGCCCTCATAATGAGAAGTACCTGGTTCCTCAGCTTTCAACAATCCCTCTTGAATATGCAAAATCGTAATCTGTGCCCACTAATCTCAAATAGTGTACCAAAACAGTCTGGTTTCCGTGCTGAATAATGATTGTTTTACCATCTGTACCTATGACCTTTACTGGACCTTTCCACTTGTAAAATCTGTCTCGCATAGTGTGCTATGACTCCCTGTTTGGAACTAGTTTCTGATGGCCCTACATTGTGCCTCAAAGCTCCCCAAATTCTTTCTGAGATTTCTGCTTCAAGGAGTGCATTCAAATGCTCAGAAAAGGTAGCCCTAATCGTAGTCCCCTCCCAAGCTGGAGGATGATCATTCAAGACTGACAGAATTTTGGAATTTCTCCAAAAAACCAACTGATATGGATTGTAGCCCCAACAATTTGGAGCATGGGCAACCCATGCTAAAGCCAAAGTTAATTTACAATTTGTCCTATCTGCCATGAAGCATTTCACCCATCATAGCATAATTTCTCTCACACACCCAGTTACTGTAGCTGTATGTTTATGTTCCCTCACATATCCCGAAATTCATAGTTAGAAAATGTTCCTCCATTATCAATGGGAACTTTGTCGGTGCCCCTAGTCCAGTTCCTACACATTTTTCCATGACCTGTTCCACAATTATTTTCTTTTATTTACTGACCAAACCTAGTTGCCGAGTCCACAAAGTGTAAAATAAAAATGTTCCTTTCTTTAACCCACACCTTAAGATCCATAGCCGCAACTTTATTGAAATCTCTCGTAAAGGGCAAACTCATTGTCGGTCGCAATGGTGCTCTTCTCTATTTCTCACATATATAACATCTATCACTATCTGTGGTACAAGTTTGGTGTATTCTTCATCTCTTATACCCACATCCCTGAGCAACATTCTTAATCTTTGGGAAGATGGATGGGCAAATTGCTGATGCAACATTTTGTTTACTAGACTCCTGTTTCCTGATGCTCACAGTACTTCATTAATTTCTTCACAGGGAGTATTAGGATTCATTTGTGGGATTAAATAGAATCATAGAATCCCTACAGTGCATAAGGAGCCCATTCGGCCCATCAAGTCTGCAGTGACCCTCTGAAAAAGCCCCCACCTATCCCAATAGCCCCTTAACCTAACCCACACATCTTTGGACACTAAGGGGAAATTGATCATGGCCAATCCACCTAATCTGCACATCTTTGGATTGTGGGAGGAAACCGGAGCCCATTTCACAGTTTTTCCAAATGGCCTTGTAATTTTCCATGTCACCTTTTATATCTGCTTTCTTCATCGATGGTTGGCTCAATAATAAAGATATTTTGTTGGCTAAATCAATGCCAATAAAATGATTCTTTCTGCCGATTTTACAAGGAATCACTGCTCTTTTCCAGGATTTAAGGGTATTATCATTCCCAAATCTGAAACTCATGGAACTTCCAAATTCCTTAAACTTGTACCGATTCTTTAAAGTCGAGGTAACATTTTAGCCAGTCTATTTGACTGTAGACGTGCATCTGCTGTCTAATACGGCACAACTGGAGGACTCTGTGCCCAGTCTGAAACTTCTCGTTGCTAAGACAGTGCCTTCTCTTTGGTTAATATCTTCCCCTTCTTCTTCAGTCTTCTGTCTTGTGTTTGGTTTCAAACACCCTATTATATCGCTTGGGACAGTTTGTTACACAGCGGAACTCTGAATCACATCTAAGAAACAGACTGACCACACCCTGGGCATTTAATTTTTCTGCCTTATTGCCGATCGGTCCACTTGCATCATGAATGCTGCCAGGAAGGAATGTTGTGCCAGGAACTTTCTGGAGCCTCTGACATTTGTTCTAGCAGGGTGTGTCTTTCTGCAAATTTAACTTCTGTCAAAACCCAGAAACTTCTGTAACTTCAGCACAGTCCAATAACGTGAACACCAGAGGTGACTGAGAAATTTCAAGATGGTATTCTTTCAGCCTTGCATACAGTCTGCTATTATGTCCATTATGTACTCTTCCATGGAGGTACAGTACTTTCTAAATTTGTCAAAACCTGACCAGGCCTCAAACGTCACTCTTTTGGTAAATCTTATCCATGAAAGTTAATCATGTATCCAAACCGTCAACTAGGTCCAATTGCTCTGGCTCCAATTCTGAAAATACCTTGCACCTTATTTTGCTTTCGTACAGTAGCGAAAGCGCCAGAGCCTTTCCTGGTTTTTACTTACGAAGGACGTAAACCATGTCCACATGGCAGCTTCATTCTTCCGTTGGTCATAGGGTTGATGCTCAGAAAACAGCGTTGTGTCTGAAAACCCCGACTGGATTCAGCCATTTGTTTTCCAAGTTTCTCTAAATCAGCCTTCGAGGTTCAAATTCAGAATACAGTCTTTCGTCCGAAGAAATCTTAGTTTGCAATCCTTACTCACAAGCGCTAACCATTATCTGCTACCATTGTCAATCTCCGGTGGTAACTCTATACGAAGAACCAGGAATCAAGGCTTGACTTCTTCGACGCCAGGTTTACTGAGTTCAGTAACCACTTCTCCAACACAAAACAGTGCCACCTGCATCCCCTTTGTATATAGGTGCAGTCTATTAAATAATAAGTGCAATCTATTAAATATTAAAGCACAATTCTAACTTAAGTACTCGGGAACATTAATTCAAGTATCACACAGAGCCAGTGTGGCACAGAGTCAGTGTCACAGACAGCCAGTGTCGCACAGAGCCAGTGTCGCACAGAGCCAGTGTCACAGAGCCAGTATCGCACAGAGCCAGTGTCATAGACAGCCAGTGTCGCACAAAGCCAGTGCCACAGAGAGCCAGTATTACACAGAGCCAGTATCACACAGAGCCAGTGTCGCACAGAGCCAGTGTTGCGCAGAGCCAGTGTCACACAGAGCCAGTGTCACAGACAGCCAGTGTCACACAGAGCCAGTGTCGCAGAGCCAGTGTCACAGAGAGCCAGTATTACACAGAGCCAGTATTGCACAGAGCCAGTATCGCACAGAGCCAGTATCGCACAGAACCAGTGTCGCACAGAACCAGTGTTGCACAGAGCCAGTGTCGCAGACAGCCAGTGTCGCACAGAGCCAGTGTCACAGAGAGCCAGTATTACACAGAGCCAGTATCACACAGAGCCAGTATTGCACAGAGCCAGTATCACACAGAGCCAGTATCGCACAGAGCCAGTGTTGCACAGAGCCAGTGTCGCACAGAGCCAGTGTCACAGAGAGTCAGTGTCACAGAGAGCCAGTGTTGCACAGAGCCAGTGTCGCAGAGAGCCATGTCCCAGAGAGCCAGTATCACACAGACCAGTGTTGCACAGAGCCAGTGTCACAGAGAGCCAGTATCGCACAGAGCCAGCATCGCACAGAGCCAGCATCGCACAGAGCCAGTGTCACAGAGAGTCAGTGTCACAGAGCCAGTATCACACAGAGCCAGTATCACAGAGCCAGTATCACAGAGCCAGTATCACACAGAGATACTGTCACATAGCCAGTGTCACACAGCCAGTATTACACACACCCAGTGTCACAGAGCCAGCGTCGCACAGAGCCAGTGTCACAGAGAGCCAGTGTCACAGAGAGTCAGTGTCACAGAGAGCCAGTATCACACACAGCCAGTATCACAGTGCCAGTATCACACAGAGATACTGTCACATAGCCAGTGTCACAGAGAGTCAGTGTCACAGAGCCAGTATCACACAGAGCCAGTATCACAGAGCCAGTATCACAGAGCCAGTATCACACAGAGATAGTGTCACATAGCCAGTGTCACATAGCCAGTATTACACACACCCAGTGTCACAGAGCCAGTATCACACACAGCCAGTGTCAACGAGCCAGTATCACACACATCCAGTGTCACAGAGCCAGTGTCACAAACAACCAGTATCATCACAGGCAGTGTCTCATACAGCCAGTGTCACAGAGCCAGTATCACACATATCCAGTGTCACAGAGCCAGTGTCGCAAAGCCAGTAGCACTCACAGCCAGTGTCACACACATCCAGTGTCCCAGAGCCAGTGTCACAGAGTCAGTGTCACAGAGTCAGTGTCACAGAGCCAGTGTCACACAAAGACAGTGTCACAGAGCTAGTGTCACACAGAGACAGTGTCATAGAGCCAGTGTCACACAGAGACAGTGTCACAGAGCTAGTGTCACACAGAGACAGTGTCATAGAGCCAGTGTCACACAGAGACAGTGTCACAGATCCAGTGTCACAGATCCAGTATCACACAGAGACAGTCACAGAGCCAGTGTCACAGAGCCAGTGTCACACAGAGACAGTCAGGGAGCGAGTATCACACAGAGACAGTGTCACAGATCCAGTGTCACAGAGCCAGTGTGGCACAGAGTCAGTGTCACACAGAGCCAGTGTCACAGACAGCCAGTGTCGCACAGAGCCAGTGTCACAGAGAGCCAGTATTACACAGAGCCAGTATCACACAGAGCCAGTATTACACAGAGCCAGTATCACACAGAGCCAGTATCGCACAGAGCCAGTGTTGCACAGAGCCAGTGTCGCACAGAGCCAGTGTCACAGAGAGTCAGTGTCACAGAGAGCCAGTGTTGCACAGAGCCAGTGTCGCAGAGAGCCATGTCCCAGAGAGCCAGTATCACACAGAGCCAGTGTTGCACAGAGCCAGTGTCACAGAGAGCCAGTATCGCACAGAGCCAGCATCGCACAGAGCCAGCATCGCACAGAGCCAGTGTCACAGAGCCAGTATCACACAGAGCCAGTATCACAGAGCCAGTATCACAGAGCCAGTATCACACAGAGATACTGTCACATAGCCAGTGTCACACAGCCAGTATTACACACACCCAGTGTCACAGAGCCAGCGTCGCACAGAGCCAGTGTCACAGAGAGCCAGTGTCACAGAGAGTCAGTGTCACAGAGAGCCAGTATCACACACAGCCAGTATCACAGTGCCAGTATCACACAGAGATACTGTCACATAGCCAGTGTCACAGAGAGTCAGTGTCACAGAGCCAGTATCACACAGAGCCAGTATCACAGTGCCAGTATCACAGAGCCAGTATCACACAGAGATAGTGTCACATAGCCAGTGTCACATAGCCAGTATTACACACACCCAGTGTCACAGAGCCAGTATCACACACAGCCAGTGTCAACGAGCCAGTATCACACACATCCAGTGTCACAGAGCCAGTGTCACATACAACCAGTATCATCACAGGCAGTGTCTCATACAGCCAGTGTCACAGAGCCAGTATCACACATATCCAGTGTCACAGAGCCAGTGTCGCAAAGCCAGTAGCACTCACAGCCAGTGTCACACACATCCAGTGTCCCAGAGCCAGTGTCACAGAGTCAGTGTCACAGAGTCAGTGTCACAGAGCCAGTGTCACACAAAGACAGTGTCACAGAGCTAGTGTCACACAGAGACAGTGTCATAGAGCCAGTGTCACACAGAGACAGTGTCACAGAGCTAGTGTCACACAGAGACAGTGTCATAGAGCCAGTGTCACACAGAGACAGTGTCACAGATCCAGTGTCACAGATCCAGTATCACACAGAGACAGTCACAGAGCCAGTGTCACAGAGCCAGTGTCACACAGAGACAGTCAGGGAGCGAGTATCACACAGAGACAGTGTCACAGATCCAGTGTCACAGAGCCAGTGTGGCACAGAGTCAGTGTCACACAGAGCCAGTGTCACAGACAGCCAGTGTCGCACAGAGCCAGTGTCACAGAGAGCCAGTATTACACAGAGCCAGTATCACACAGAGCCAGTATTACACAGAGCCAGTATCACACAGAGCCAGTATCGCACAGAGCCAGTGTTGCACAGAGCCAGTGTCGCACAGAGCCAGTGTCACAGAGAGTCAGTGTCACAGAGAGCCAGTGTTGCACAGAGCCAGTGTCGCAGAGAGCCATGTCCCAGAGAGCCAGTATCACACAGAGCCAGTGTTGCACAGAGCCAGTGTCACAGAGAGCCAGTATCGCACAGAGCCAGCATCGCACAGAGCCAGCATCGCACAGAGCCAGTGTCACAGAGAGTCAGTGTCACAGAGCCAGTATCACACAGAGCCAGTATCACAGAGCCAGTATCACAGAGCCAGTATCACACAGAGATACTGTCACATAGCCAGTGTCCACACACATCCAGTGTCACAGAGCCAGTGTCACACAGCCAGTATCATGCACATCCAGTGTCACAGAGCCAGTATCACAGACCCAGTGTCACACAGCCAGTATCACACAAAGCCAGTATCACACACATCCAGTGTCACAGAGCCAGTGTCACACAGCCGTGTCGCGTCTTTTCGTCCGACGTCATTTCGTCCAACGACACTTCGTCCACGTCTTTTGGTCCAACGTCTTTTGTCCGCCCGTCTTTTGGTCCAACGCACTTCGTCCAATTAACCAATTACAAATCAACTCCGTATAAAAGCATTTAATTGATAGAAAGCAGGCACAATACAGCAAGTGAATTTAATTGCTAAAAGCAAGTAATTGATGAATGCAAGTAAAATGCAAGCTGAAAAATGCAGTTAAAAAGTTAAAAAATCTAAATAATGCATTTAACAAGATCTAAAAGTTTACTAAGGATGAATTCCCGAAATTACTTAAAATTGATGTAAATTGTGAGCAACATTCCTCAAGAAATCAATTTTCGCTGTAGGAACATATTCAACGACCAATCTTTTGAGGCGTTCAGTTATTTTCTTGTATCGCGTACATGACGTCGACTGATCTCCCCGAAGAATTTGAGCCTTTTTGCCTATTATTAGCCCTTCCCTGAACTTCCCATTTCTGGATGGGCGAATTCGGGATTAGGAAAGAGACCGATAATATCTATCCTTTAACGAGGCTCGTTAAAGGGGAGAGAACGATAATAACTATCCTTTAACGAGTCTCGTTAAAGGAAAGAGGCTGGTAATAAAGATCCTTTATTGTATATTATGTGCATTTGAGAAGATTTCTATTTACAAAAGTTAAAGTGGAGTGGAGTGCTACTAAGCAAGTTTGGTCATGCTAAATTACTATGCTACTAAAAAAGTCTTTGACAAAAAAATCATCCGACAAAAACACGTAAAAAGTCACAAAAATTCTTTGACAAAAATAATCATTCGACAAAAACACTCAAAAAGTCACAAAAATTCTTTGACCAAGAAAATCATCCGACAAAAACACGTAAAAAGTCACAAAAATTCTTTGACGAAAAAAATCACCGGACAAAATGACGTTGGACCAAAAGACGAGCGGACAAAAAGACGTTGGACCAAAAGACGTGGACGAAGTGTCGTTGGACGAAATGACGTCGGACAAAAAGACATAGCACCCACACAGCCAGTGTCACATAGCCAGTGTCACGGAGCCAGTGTCACAAACAGCCAGTGTCACAGAGCCAGTGTCAAACACATCCAGTGTCACAGAGCCAGTATCACAGTTAGTCTCACAGAGTCAGTCAAACAGAGTCGGTGTCACACACAGCCAGTGTCGCAGAGCCAGTGTCACAGAGTCAGTGTCACAGAGCCAGTATTACACAGAGCCAGTGTCACACCACCAGTATCACACAGCCAGTATCGCACAAAGCCAGTATCACACAAAGCCAGTATCACACACATCCAGTGTCACAGAGCCAGTGTCACACAGCCAGTATCACTCACATCCAGTGTCACAGAGCAAGAGTCGCAGACCAGTGTCACAGAGCCAGTGTCACAGAGCCAGTATCACTGAGCATTATCACACACAGCCAGTGTCACAGAGCCAGTCACACAGCCAGTGTCACAGTCAGTGTCACACAAATCCGGTGTAACAGAGCCAGTGTCACACACAGACAGTGTCACAGAGAAAGTGTCACACACATCCAGTGTTGCAGAGCCAATGCCACAGAGTCAGTGTCACACACAGCCAGTGTCACAGAGCCAGTGTCACACACAGCCAGTGTCACACACATCCAGTGTCGCAGAGCCAGTGTCACAGAGTCAGTGTCACAGAGCCAGTGTCACACACATCCAGTGTTGCAGAGCCAGTGCCACAGAGTCAGTGTCACACACAGCCAGTGTCACAGAGCCAGTATCACACACAGCCAGTGTCACAGAGCCAGTATCACACACAGCCAGTGTCACAGAGCCAGTGTCACACACATCCAGTGTCACAGAGCCAGAATCACACATGTCCAGTGTCAGAGAGCCAGTGTCACATACAACCAGTATCATCACAGCCAGTGTCTCACACAGCCAGTGTCACACAGCCAGTATCACACACATCCAGTGTCACAGAGCCAGTGTCACACAGCCAGTGTCACACAGCCAGTATCACACACAGCCAGTGTCACAGAGTCAGTGTCAAACACATCCAGTGTCACAGAGCCAGTATCACAGTTAGTCTCACAGAGTCAGTCAAACAGAGTCGGTGTCACACACAGCCAGTGTCGCAGAGCCAGTGTTACAGAGTCAGTGTCACAGAGCCAGTATCACACAGCCAGTATCACACAAAGCCAGTATCACACAAAGCCAGTATCACACACATCCAGTGTCACAGAGCCAGTGTCACACAGCCAATATCACTCACATCCAGTGTCACAGAGCAAGAGTCGCAGACCAGTGTCACAGAGCCAGTGTCACAGAGCCAGTATCACTGAGCATTATCACACACAGCCAGTGTCACAGAGCCAGTCACACAGCCAGTGTCACAGTCAGTGTCACACAAATCCGGTGTAACAGAGCCAGTGTCACACACATCCAGTGTTGCAGAGCCAATGCCACAGAGTCAGTGTCACACACAGCCAGTGTCACAGAGCCAGTGTCACACACAGCCAGTGTCACACACATCGTGTTGCAGAGCCAGTGCCACAGAGTCAGTGTCACACACAGCCAGTATCACACACAGCCAGTGTCACAGAGCCAGTATCACACACAGCCAGTGTCACAGAGCCAGTGTCACACACATCCAGTGTCACAGAGCCAGTGTCACACACATCCAGTGTCAGAGAGCCAGTGTCACATACAACCAGTATCATCACAGCCAGTGTCTCACACAGCCAGTGTCACAGAGCCAGTATCACACACATCCAGTGTCACAGAGCCAGTGTCACAGAGCTAGTATCACACATAGGCAGCGTCACAGAGCCAGTGTCACACACACAGCCAGTGTCACACACATCCAGTGTCACAGAGCCAGTGTCACAGAGCCATTATCACACACAGCCAGTGTCAGAGCCAGTATCACACACGTCCAGTGTTATAGAGGCAGTGTCTCACAGCCAGTATCACACAAAGCCAGTATCACACACATCCAGTGTCACAGAGCCAGTGTCACACAGCCAGTGTCACAGAGCCAGTATCACAAACAGCCAGTGTCACAGAGCCAGTGTCAAACACATCCAGTGTCACAGAGCCAGTATCACACACGTCCAGTGTTAGGGAGGCAGTGTCACACACGTCCAGTGGCACAGAGCCAGTATCACACACAGACAGTGTCTCACACAGCCAGTGTCACAGAGCCAGTATCACACACGTCCAGTGTTAGAGAGGCAGTGTCACACACAGCCAGTATCATCACAGCCAGTGTCTCACACAGCCAGTGTCACAGAGCCAGTATCACACACAGGCAGTGTCACAGAGCCAGTGTCACAGAGCCAGTATCACACACAGCCAGTGTTCCACACAGCCAGTGTCACAGAGCCAGTATCACACACATCCAGTGTCACAGAGCCAGTGTCACAAAGCCAGTATCACTCACAGGCAGTGTCACACACAGCCAGTGTCGCAGAGCCAGTGTCACAGAGCCAGTGTCACACACACAGCCAGTGTCACATAGCCAGTGTCACACACAACCATTGTCACGCACAGCCAGTGTCACAGAGCCAGTGTCACAGAGGCTTCAAATAAGTGAGGAGCTGTTTTTTTTGCAAGTTCCAGTGATACGTTTGACCCTGAGGAGGAGAGAGGGTTAAATTGCTTACTACACGTCATTTTCAACTGTTTATAATATTCTTCTGTGTCTACATATTTTCTCTGTGCACATTACTCATCAGAATAAAAAAAGGAACTTTGAAAACAACGACCAACATTCGTATGACAGCAGGCGAGGACCAAAGGTATATTTGCATGTAGACTGCACGAGCCAGCAATCGTAAACTAACGGAGTAGCTCAGCCAGTCACAGAATAACCAATGAGACTGTTCTGGTAGCACGCTGTTAGTTTCAAACAGATTATTTTGGTTTGTCAATGAGAATGGTTAAAGAACATGAGTCGCCCCTACCTAACCAAATCTTGTTATAAGGACACGTGCATGTTGAATAAAGACTAACTTGCAAGTTTTTTTTAAAAGTACCACTTAGAAATGAAAGCCATGACGTTTTCCTCTGACTTCACCCTGTTTAAGACTTTTTTTTGAAAGACCGACCAACTCTCTTTCAGGTTGAGATGCATTTCCCCCTCTCTATTCTACTCTATCAGCTGCACGCACCCTGTTTTTGGTCTTGTTCTATCTTAGTTTGCATGCCCAGTACAGAGACCTCCGTAGCTCACATTGGCTCCACACGGGCCCAGTTATTTGATCGCCTTTAAGCTGATCTATGCTGGAGATCAAAGGCGTCGTTGATGGGAAGAGGCCGCAGAGGATGGTTTGGGACAAATCGTATAGTAATTCTGAATCCCTGCACCAACTACAGGCTGAGAAGGTCCTCCAGTTTGAACCTGGCACTACAAACATGACATCAATGCTGCTCGAAGCCAAGGAGTTGGAGGCAAGAGTCATCATCCTGTCCGCCAAGTAAGTGACAAATTGTTGAGGAATATAAACACCAGTTACTGTTCTGTGTGTCTGTCTGTCTCCCAGGCCTGTCCCTGAGCTTTGTATCCTTCCCTCTACACTCTTAGATTGTATAGCATCCAGCTCCACCCCTCTAGTATGCATTCACCTGAACTGTACACTCCCCTCTCCATTCCCCCGGTCTGTGTACACTCCCCTCTCCATTCCAGCGGTCTGTGTACACTCCCCTCTCCATTCCCCCGGTCTGTGTACACTCCCCTCTCCATTCCAGCGGCCTGTGTACACTCCCCTCTCCATTCCCCCGGTCTGTACACTCCCCTCTCCATTCCCCCGGTCTGTACACTCCCCTCTCCATTCCCCCGGTCTGTACACTCCCCTCTCCATTCCCCCGGTCTGTACACTCCCCTCTCCATTCCCCCGGTCTGTACACTCCCCTCTCCATTCCCCCGGTCTGTACACGCCCCTCTCCATTCCCCCGGTCTGTGTACACTCCCCTCTCCATTCCCCCGGTCTGTACACCCCTCTCTCCATTCCTCCGGTCTGTACACTCCCCTCTCCATTCGCCCGGTCTGTGTACACTCCCCTCTCCATTCCCCCAGTCTGTACACTCCTCTCTCCATTCCCCCGGTCTGTACACTCCCCTCTCCATTCCCCCGGTCTGTACACTCCCCTCTCCATTCCCCCGGTCTGTGTACACTCCCCTCTCCATTCCCCCGGTCTGTACACTCCCCTCTCCATTCCCCCGGTCTGTACACTCCCCTCTCCATTCCCCCGGTCTATACACTCCCCTTTCCATTCCCCCGGTCTGTGTACACTCCCCTCTCCATTCACCCGGTCTGTACACTCCCCTCTCCATTCCCCCGGTCTGTACACTCCCCTCTCCATTCCCCCGGTCTGTACACTCCCCTCTCCATTCCCCCGGTCTATACACTCCCCTCTCCATTCCCCCGGTCTGTGTTTACTCCCCTCTCCATTCCCCCGGTCTGTACACTCCCCTCTCCATTCCCCCGGTCTGTGTACCTTCCCCTCTCCATTCCCCCGGTCTGTACACTCCCCTCTCCATTCCCCCGGTCTGTATACTCCCCTCTCCATTCCCCCGGTCTGTACACTCCCCTCTCCATTCCCCCGGTCTGTGTATACTCCCCTCTCCATTCCCCCGGTCTGTGTACACTCCCCTCTCCATTCCCCCGGTCTGTACACTCCCCTCTCCATTCCCCCGGTCTGTGTACACTCCCCTCTCCATTCCCCCGGTCTGTACACTCCCCTCTCCATTCCCCCGTTCTGTGTACACGCCCCTCTCCATTCCCCCAGTCTGTGTACACTCCCCTCTCCATTCCCCCGGTTTGTACACGCCCCTCTCCATTCCCCCAGTCTGTGTACACTCCCCTCTCCATTCCCCCGGTCTGTGTACACTCCCCTCTCCATTCCCCCGGTCTGTGTACACTCCCCTCTCCATTCCGCCGGTCTGTGTACACTCCCCTCTCCATTCCCCCGGTCTGTGTACACTCCCCTCTCCATTCCCCCGGTCTGTGTACACTCCCCTCTCCATTCCCCCGGTCTGTGTACACTCCCCTCTCCATTCCCCCGGTCTGTGTACACTCCCCTCTCCATTCCCCCGGTCTGTACACTCCCCTCTCCATTCCCCCGGTCTGTACAATCCCCTCTCCATTCCCCCGGTCTGTGTACACTCCCCCTCTCCATTCCCCCGGTCTGTACACTCCCCTCTCCATTCCCCCAGTCTGTGTACACTCCCCTCTCCATTCCCCCGGTCTGTACACTCCCCTCTCCATTCCCCCGGTCTGTGTACACTCCCCTCTCCATTCCCCCGGTCTGTGTACACTCCCCTCCCCATTCCCCTGGTCTGTACACTCCCCTCTCCATTCCCCCGGTCTGTACATTCCCCTCTCCATTGCCCCGGTCTGTGTACACTCCCCTCTCCATTCCCCCGGTCTGTACACTCCCCTCTCCATTCCCCCAGTCTGTGTACACTCCCCTCTCCATTCCCCCGGTCTGTACACTCCCCTCTCCATTCCCCCGGTCTGTGTACACTCCCCTCTCCATTCCCCCGGTCTGTACACTCCCCTCTCCATTCCCGCGGTCTGTGTACACTCCCCTCTCCATTCCCCCAGTCTGTACACTCCCCTCTCCATTCCCTCAGACTGTGTACACTCCCCTCTCCATTCTCCCGTTCTGTACATGTCCCCCTCCATTCCCCCGGTCTGTGTACACTCCCCTCTCCATTCCCCCGGTCTGTGTACACTCCCCTCTCCATTCCCCCGGTCTGTGTACACTCCCCTCTCCATTCCCCCGGTCTGTACACTCCCCTCTCCATTCCCCCGGTCTGTACACTCCCCTCTCCATTCCCCCGGTCTGTACACTCCCCTCTCCATTCCCCCGGTCTGTGTATACTCCCCTCTCCATTCCCCCGGTCTGTGTACACTCCCCTCTCCATTCCCCCGGTCTGTACACTCCCCTCTCCATTCCCCCGGTCTGTGTACACTCCCCTCTCCATTCCCCCGGTCTGTACACTCCCCTCTCCATTCCCCGTTCTGTGTACACGCCCCTCTCCATTCCCCCAGTCTGTGTACACTCCCCTCTCCATTCCCCCGGTTTGTACACGCCCCTCTCCATTCCCCCAGTCTGTGTACACTCCCCTCTCCATTCCCCCGGTCTGTGTACACTCCCCTCTCCATTCCCCCGGTCTGTGTACACTCCCCTCTCCATTCCGCCGGTCTGTGTACACTCCCCTCTCCATTCCCCCGGTCTGTGTACACTCCCCTCTCCATTCCCCCGGTCTGTGTACACTCCCCTCTCCATTCCCCCGGTCTGTGTACACTCCCCTCTCCATTCCCCCGGTCTGTGTACACTCCCCTCTCCATTCCCCCGGTCTGTACACTCCCCTCTCCATTCCCCCGGTCTGTACAATCCCCTCTCCATTCCCCCGGTCTGTGTACACTCCCCCTCTCCATTCCCCCGGTCTGTACACTCCCCTCTCCATTCCCCCAGTCTGTGTACACTCCCCTCTCCATTCCCCCGGTCTGTACACTCCCCTCTCCATTCCCCCGGTCTGTGTACACTCCCCTCTCCATTCCCCCGGTCTGTGTACACTCCCCTCCCCATTCCCCTGGTCTGTACACTCCCCTCTCCATTCCCCCGGTCTGTACATTCCCCTCTCCATTGCCCCGGTCTGTGTACACTCCCCTCTCCATTCCCCCGGTCTGTACACTCCCCTCTCCATTCCCCCAGTCTGTGTACACTCCCCTCTCCATTCCCCCGGTCTGTACACTCCCCTCTCCATTCCCCCGGTCTGTGTACACTCCCCTCTCCATTCCCCCGGTCTGTACACTCCCCTCTCCATTCCCGCGGTCTGTGTACACTCCCCTCTCCATTCCCCCAGTCTGTACACTCCCCCCTCCATTCCCTCAGACTGTGTACACTCCCCTCTCCATTCTCCCGTTCTGTACATGTCCCCCTCCATTCCCCCGGTCTGTGTACACTCCCCTCTCCATTCCCCCGGTCTGTGTACACTCCCCTCTCCATTCCCCCGGTCTGTGTACACTCCCCTCTCCATTCCCCCGGTCTGTGTACACTCCCCTCTCCATTCCCCCGGTCTGTGTACACTCCCCTCTCCATTCCCCCGGTCTGTGTACACTCCCCTCTCCATTCCCCCGGTCTGTACACTCCCCTCTCCATTCCCCCGGTCTGTACACTCCCCTCTCCATTCCCCCGGTCTGTACACTCCCCTCTCCATTCCCCCGGTCTGTGTACACTCCCCCTCTCCATTCCCCCGGTCTGTACACTACCCTCTCCATTCCCCCAGTCTGTGTACACTCCCCTCTCCATTCCCCCGGTCTGTACACTCCCCTCTCCATTCCCCCGGTCTGTGTACACTCCCCTCTCCATTCCCCCGGTCTGTGTACACTCCCCTCCCCATTCCCCCGGTCTGTACACTCCCCTCTCCATTCCCCCGGTCTGTACATTCCCCTCTCCATTGCCCCGGTCTGTGTACACTCCCCTCTCCATTCCCCCGGTCTGTACACTCCCCTCTCCATTCCCCCAGTCTGTGTACACTCCCCTCTCCATTCCCCCGGTCTGTACACTCCCCTCTCCATTCCCCCGGTCTGTGTACACTCCCCTCTCCATTCCCCCGGTCTGTACACTCCCCTCTCCATTCCCGCGGTCTGTGTACACTCCCCTCTCCATTCCCCCGGACTGTACACTCCCCTCTCCATTCCCCCATTCTGTGTACACTCCCCTCTCCATTCCCCCAGTCTGTACACTCCCCTCTCCATTCCCTCAGACTGTGTACACTCCCCTCTCCATTCCCCCGGTCTGTACATGTCCCCCTCCATTCCCCGGTCTGTGTACACTCCCCTCTCCATTCCCCCGGTCTGTGTACACTCCCCTCTCCATTCCCCGGTCTGTGTACACTCCCCTCTCCATTCCCCCGGTCTGTACACTCCCCTCTCCATTCCCCCGGTCTGTACACTCCCCTCTCCATTCCCCCGGTCTGTACACTCCCCTCTCCATTCCCCCGGTCTGTGTATACTCCCCTCTCCATTCCCCCGGTCTGTGTACACTCCCCTCTCCATTCCCCCGGTCTGTACACTCCCCTCTCCATTCCCCCGGTCTGTGTACACTCCCCTCTCCATTCCCCCGGTCTGTACACTCCCCTCTCCATTCCCCCGTTCTGTGTACACGCCCCTCTCCATTCCCCCAGTCTGTGTACACTCCCCTCTCCATTCCCCCGGTTTGTACACGCCCCTCTCCATTCCCCCAGTCTGTGTACACTCCCCTCTCCATTCCCCCGGTCTGTGTACACTCCCCTCTCCATTCCCCCGGTCTGTGTACACTCCCCTCTCCATTCCGCCGGTCTGTGTACACTCCCCTCTCCATTCCCCCGGTCTGTGTACACTCCCCTCTCCATTCCCCCGGTCTGTGTACACTCCCCTCTCCATTCCCCCGGTCTGTGTACACTCCCCTCTCCATTCCCCCGGTCTGTGTACACTCCCCTCTCCATTCCCCCGGTCTGTACACTCCCCTCTCCATTCCCCCGGTCTGTACAATCCCCTCTCCATTCCCCGGTCTGTGTACACTCCCCCTCTCCATTCCCCCGGTCTGTACACTCCCCTCTCCATTCCCCCAGTCTGTGTACACTCCCCTCTCCATTCCCCCGGTCTGTACACTCCCCTCTCCATTCCCCCGGTCTGTGTACACTCCCCTCTCCATTCCCCCGGTCTGTGTACACTCCCCTCCCCATTCCCCTGGTCTGTACACTCCCCTCTCCATTCCCCCGGTCTGTACATTCCCCTCTCCATTGCCCCGGTCTGTGTACACTCCCCTCTCCATTCCCCCGGTCTGTACACTCCCCTCTCCATTCCCCCAGTCTGTGTACACTCCCCTCTCCATTCCCCCGGTCTGTACACTCCCCTCTCCATTCCCCCGGTCTGTGTACACTCCCCTCTCCATTCCCCCGGTCTGTACACTCCCCTCTCCATTCCCGCGGTCTGTGTACACTCCCCTCTCCATTCCCCCAGTCTGTACACTCCCCCCTCCATTCCCTCAGACTGTGTACACTCCCCTCTCCATTCTCCCGTTCTGTACATGTCCCCCTCCATTCCCCCGGTCTGTGTACACTCCCCTCTCCATTCCCCCGGTCTGTGTACACTCCCCTCTCCATTCCCCCGGTCTGTGTACACTCCCCTCTCCATTCCCCCGGTCTGTGTACACTCCCCTCTCCATTCCCCCGGTCTGTGTACACTCCCCTCTCCATTCCCCCGGTCTGTGTACACTCCCCTCTCCATTCCCCCGGTCTGTACACTCCCCTCTCCATTCCCCCGGTCTGTACACTCCCCTCTCCATTCCCCCGGTCTGTACACTCCCCTCTCCATTCCCCCGGTCTGTGTACACTCCCCCTCTCCATTCCCCCGGTCTGTACACTACCCTCTCCATTCCCCCAGTCTGTGTACACTCCCCTCTCCATTCCCCCGGTCTGTACACTCCCCTCTCCATTCCCCCGGTCTGTGTACACTCCCCTCTCCATTCCCCCGGTCTGTGTACACTCCCCTCCCCATTCCCCCGGTCTGTACACTCCCCTCTCCATTCCCCCGGTCTGTACATTCCCCTCTCCATTGCCCCGGTCTGTGTACACTCCCCTCTCCATTCCCCCGGTCTGTACACTCCCCTCTCCATTCCCCCAGTCTGTGTACACTCCCCTCTCCATTCCCCCGGTCTGTACACTCCCCTCTCCATTCCCCCGGTCTGTGTACACTCCCCTCTCCATTCCCCCGGTCTGTACACTCCCCTCTCCATTCCCGCGGTCTGTGTACACTCCCCTCTCCATTCCCCCGGACTGTACACTCCCCTCTCCATTCCCCCATTCTGTGTACACTCCCCTCTCCATTCCCCCAGTCTGTACACTCCCCTCTCCATTCCCTCAGACTGTGTACACTCCCCTCTCCATTCCCCCGGTCTGTACATGTCCCCCTCCATTCCCCGGTCTGTGTACACTCCCCTCTCCATTCCCCCGGTCTGTGTACACTCCCCTCTCCATTCCCCCGGTCTGTGTACACTCCCCTCTCCATTCCCCCGGTCTGTGTACACTCCCCTCTCCATTCCCCCGGTCTGTGTACACTCCCCTCTCCATTCCCCCGGTCTGTACACTCCCCTCTCCATTCCCCCGGTCTGTACACTCCCCTCTCCATTCCCCCGGTCTGTACACGCCCCTCTCCATTCCCCCGGTCTGTGTACACTCCCCTCTCCATTCCCCCGGTCTGTGTATACACCCCTCTCCATTCCCCCGGTCTGTGTACACACCCCTCTCCATTCCCCCGGTCTGTGTACACTCCCCTCTCCATTCCCCCGGTCTATACACGCTCCTATTTGCCCTCGTCCACATATTCCTCCCACTCTCACATCTATCTCCATGATTCCTCGGTCTGTACACTCCCCTCTCCATTCCCCCGGTCTGTGTACACTCCCCTCTCCATTCCCCCGGTCTGTACACTCCCCTCTCCATTCCCCCGTTCTGTGTACACTCCCCTCACCATTCCCCCAGTCTGTGTACACTCCCCTCTCCATTCCCCCGGTCTGTACACTCCCCTCTCCATTCCCCCAGTCTGTGTACACTCCCCTCTCCATTCCCCCGGTCTGTACACTCCCCTCTCCATTCCCCCGGTCTGTACACTCCCCTCTCCATTCCCCTGGTCTGTGTACACTCCCCTCTCCATTCCCCCGGTCTGTGTACACTCCCCTCTCCATTCCCCCGGTCTGTGTACACTCCCCTCTCCATTCCCCCGGTCTGTACACTCCCCTCTCCATTCCCCCGGTCTGTACACTCCCCTCTCCATTCCCCCGGTCTGTGTACACTCCCCTCTCCATTCCCCCGGTCTGTGTACACTCCCCTCTCCATTCCCCCGGTCTGTGTACACTCCCCTCTACATTCCCCCGGTCTGTACACTCCCCTCTCCATTCCCCTGTCTGTGTACACTCCCCTCTCCATTCCCCCGGTCTGTGTACACTCCCCTCTCCATTCCCCCGGTCTGTACACTCCCCTCTCCATTCCCCGGTCTGTGTACACTCCCCTCTCCATTCCCCCGGTCTGTGTACACTCCCCTCTCCATTCCCCCGGTCTGTACACTCCCCTCTCCATTCCCCCGGTCTGTGTACACTCCCCTCTCCATTCCCCCGGTCTGTGTACACTCCCCTCTCCATTCCCCCGGTCTGTACACTCCCCTCTCCATTCCCCCGGTCTGTGTACACTCCCCTCTCCATTCCCCCGGTCTGTACACTCCCCTCTCCATTCCCCCGGTCTGCACACTCCCCTCACCATTCCCCCGGTCTGTACACTCCCCTCTCCATTCCCCCGGTCTGTGTACACTCCCCTCTCCATTCCCCCGGTCTGTGTACACTCCCCTCTCCATTCCCCCGGTCTGTGTACACTCCCCTCTCCATTCCCCCGGTCTGTGTACACTCCCCTCTCCATTCCCCCGGTCTGTGTACACTCCCCTCTCCATTCCCCCGGTCTGTGTACACTCCCCTCTCCATTCCCCCGGTCTGTGTACACTCCCCTCTCCATTCCCCCGGTTTATACACGCCCCTATTTGCCGTCGTCCACATATTCCTCCCACTCTCACATCTATCTCCATGATTCCTCGGTCTGTACACTCCCCTCTCCATTCCCCCGGTCTGTGTACACTCCCCTCTCCATTCCCCCGGTCTGTGTACACTCCCCTCTCCATTCCCCCGGTCTGTGTACACTCCCCTCTCCATTCCCCCGGTCTGTGTAGACTCTCCTCTCCATTCCCCCGGTCTGTGTACACTCCCCTCTCCATTCCCCCGGTCTGTGTACACTCCCCTCTCCATTCCCCCGGTCTGTGTACACTCCCCTCTCCATTCCCCCGGTCTGTGTACACTCCCCTCTCCATTCCCCCGGTCTATACACGCCCCTATTTGCCCTCGTCCACATATTCCTCCCACTCTCACATCTATCTCCATGATTCCTCTGTCTGTAGAGCTTCCGCATCCTTTCTGCATCCTCTCCTTTTACTTGGCTCTGCTTCCACCAGCTAAGCGCCCACTGTACATATCTCCATTTCCCCCGGAATCGATGCACATCCAGCTCCATTTATTCTGCACCCACAGCATTTTTGGCTAGAAATTTAGAATGGTGGAGGCTGGGGGAATACATCCCCCCGTCAACGAGAGCCCTGTAGCCAGTTTACGCTCTAACAAGCATTGATTGGCATAATGTGGAATTTCCGCCCCTCTCCCGGGAGGATGTCCGATCTTGGAAAGCTGCCGGGCATTCTGACTGGCCAGTAGATCACCAGTCCCTCCAAGAACGGCGCTGCAGTGTCCAGAAGAGGCATTGCAGGGAGCTGCCAGAGCCCAAGGCTTGCGAACAGAAGACTCAGGTAAGCGTCAGGGTGCGCAAAGTGGGGAGCGTAGGGAAGGCTTGAGGTATCTCGAGGGGGGCCTATTGGAGTTTTGGGGGATAGGCTGGGTGGGGGGGGTGGTTGGGGAGGTCTGGAGGTCACTGCCCCTTAAGGGAGGGCGCCCCCACCCTAGTCAGAAGTGAGCTTCTGATGGAGTCGGCTCACCCACCCCTGCCTCCACCCCCAGCTATCTGCCTGAGACCTAACTCCCTTCATTTCTGGCCTTCCCCTCAGAGCCAGGAAATGGCCCTAAGTGGCCATTCAGTGGTGGGTGGGCTTCCCCACCAAGGCCCTGCCCAGCCCAGTGTAACATCACTCCAAAGTCAGGGCAGGCAGGAAAAAGAGGGAATCCCGTCCGTGCAAAGTCACGCTCTCCACCACCCGCTCTCCCGTTCAAATCCCACTGGGGCCGTGGTGTGGGGGAGGGGGAGCGTAAAATCTCATCCCATGTCTCTCAGTCCAAATTCCATTCCTCCCTGTCTGCCCATGCCCTGCTCAATCCCACAGAATTCAGTGGGCGTGACTGTAACCAGCTCCAATCCACAGGGACTGAATCCACTGGATTCAGTGGAATTTCCCCTGGAACAAACTGTATCTAACTGCGCTTCTTCCGCATCTCCCTCTATCCATCTCCACTCCCAGTGAATCTGCTGATAACCAACCCCATTGCACCAGATACCATCAGCGCAGCTTCATTCCCAGAGTTTTTCTGTTCCTAATTCAATTCCCTTCATTGTGACTGTACCCGGCTGTTCTCCCGAATACTGACTGCATTCAGCAACAATCCCCAGAATCTGTCTCTTCCCAGCTTCCTTGTCTCTGCGTCTGTTGTACCCGGATCCATTCTCCAGAGCCTTTCATGCGGCACCTCATCGAATGTCTTTCTGAATATATATCCACTCGTTGTCATTGGCTATCTTCAGTTTCTTAGCATAATAGTTGCACCTTTAGGTTTTAGTAGTCAAGGAGGAGTCCGAAAATGAGAATCAAAATCGGTTTATTTCCACAAGAAATAAGAAAAGTATTTCCATGCAACAGTCCACGTCCCAACCGGGCCGACTCGCCACCTCTTCTACGAACTGGACCAACTTTTATGGCGATGAATTAACGAGCCTGTGGATGGGCCTCCGCCCCTCAGCGGGACAGTTTGTACTCCACGAGGCTCACGGGGAGATTAATCAGGCCGTTCCCCTGGGCCTCGTGGGAGTTATTTTTTTAAAAATAAATTTAGATTAGCCAATTATTTTTTCCAATTAAGGGGCAATTTAGCGTGGCCAATCCACCTACTCTGCACATTTTTGGGTTGTGGGGGCGAAACCCACGCAGACACGGGGAGAACGTGCAAACTCCACACGGACAGTGACCCAGGGCCGGGATCGAACCTGGGACCTCAGCACCATGAGGCGGTTGTGCTAACCACTAGGCCGCCGTGCTGCCCCCTCGTGGGAGTTATAACATCCCTCCCCTACTGAGGTCCATTGGCTCCTCTGGAGAAGGGAGTGCAGAAGGAATAACTGCTTCTCTTTGTCTGTGGCTGCACCTCCTGTAGCTACAGGGCTGGTTCAGGGGATGTTGGGGAACATCGTTTCCACGGCGACCGCCTTGTTGGGGGGGGCGGGGGGTTGGGGGGGTACTGCTGCTGACTGATCCCTGGTAAGTTCGCTGTCAGAAGCCTCGGATGCCTGGGTTTCCATCTCAGAATCCCAGTCCACCATCTCTCGCATATCGGTGTCGAGGCCCCCAGGGGGCGACATCCCCAGGTCCCCATGTGCCAGAGCGATGTGGCTAGACGATGGTTATTCTGGTGGGGTATGTCCAAACACTGGTTCCCTGCTCCTGATGTGATCAAGGTGCTTCCACGTTGTCCGTTCATGAGTTTTTACTTGGTACGAGACTGGTCCGGTCTGTTGTACCACTGTCCCTGGACTCCGCACTGCCCCCAAAGTTTCGGACATAAGCCACGTCCCCTGGTTGGAAACCACTGTTCCGCATCCGCCTGCCTTGGCCTCGCCTCTACAGGTCCTGACCACGTTGCACTCTCCCGCCAATATCGGGGAAGTTAAGGCTGAAGTGTGTCCTGAGTCTCCGGCCCATCAACAGTTATGCCGGTGCTAAGCTGGTCGCAGCATGCAGCGTAGTCCGGTAATAAACAATAGTCCTGCTAATCTTGTTCCCACAGATCCCGCGGTCGGTTTCTTCATCCCTCTCTTGAAGGTGTGCACCGCTCGCTCGGCCAGCCCGTTTGAGGAGGGGCGAGGCAGGGACGTGCGGATGTGCCTCACTCCATTTGCCTTCACAAAGTGTTCAAACTCGTCACTGGTGATTGAGACACCGTTGTCCATGAGCAGCAACTCTGGAATGCCGTGGTTGCTGAAGAAACTACGGCTCGTAGTTTCTCAACAGTAGCCTTCGACGTGATGGAAGACACCCAATGGACTTCCAGCTACTTAGAATGGGCGTCTACCATGTGTTAAAACATGGACTCTTGGAAAGGCCTGGAAAAATTGGCATGCAGCGTCATCCAAGGCCGGCCTGGCCATTCCCACGGATGTAGCAGGGAAGTTGCCGGGAATGTTTGCTGCTCCTGGCAGGTGGTACATTGTTGGGCCAGTCGTTCGATCGTGCCATCCAGGCCCAGCCAACATTTTCACTTTTGACACCCCTGGGTGTCCATTGTGCAGATCCTGAAGAATGATGTCCCTGCCCTGGCTTGGGACCACGCTGTGAACTGCCCACTGGAGGATGTTGTCTTCCACCCTGAGTTCCTGCATCTTGCCGTCAAAGCCCTGGACCTTGCTGGTCCTCTGCAAGGCAATGTGGCATCCTTTCACCTCTACTGATTGGTTCCTTTTCTGCCCAGTCACGTATCTGGGCAGGGGTGGCCAGCAAGGTGTCCATGAAGTTAAGTGTCGAAACAGCTTTGTCAGCCCTCGGTGAGGATGGGGGATGTATCAGAAATGGGAGCTGGCTCAGCACGTTTGCATTTGCGATCTGCGTGTCTGAAAGATGTTCGGAGGTATACTTGTTCGCTGCTAGTAATGGAACGCCAGCATCGCTATGGATGCTATTGGCAAGATCGCCTTGCCTTCTTTGTAAAGCCCTATTAATGGCTTGTGGTCCATCACAATGGTGAATTGACACCCATACACATACTGATGAAATGTCTTCACCGCGAATACGCTGGCCAGCTCTTTTTCAATTTAGCCGTACTTCTGCAACGTCCAATGTCCCTGAAGCGAATTCTATCAGCATTTTCCATCCGTCAGCCATGCAATGGGAAACCACCGGCCTGATTCCGTAAGGCAAGACATCGCGCACCACCAAAAGGGGCTTGAAGGGGTCATAATGGGTCAACAACCCTGACAACGTTAGCTGCTGCTTTACCCTGGCAAAAGCTTCCTCCCGAGGTGCTCTCCACACCGATTCTTGATGCTTCTTCAGTAATGCACGCAGTGGGGCGAGGATGGTCGCTGGGGCCAGGAATAAATTTCCCACAGTAGTTTACCAGACCTAAGAATGGCTGCAGCTCAATCGCATGTTCCGGAGTGGGGGCTTGCTTTATCACCCGCACCTTTTCCTCAACTGGGTGTCGGCCGTCTCGATCCACTCGATTCCGGAGTGGGGGCTTACTTTATCACCCACACCTTTTCCTCAACTGGGTGTAGGCCGACTCGATCCACTCGATTCCGGAGTGGGGGCTTGCTTTATCACCCGCACCTTTTCCTCAACTGGATGTAGGCCGTCTCGAGCCACTCGATTCCGGAGTGGGGGCTTGCTTTATCACCCGCACCTTTTCCTCAAACTGGGTTTAGGCCGTCTCGATCCACTCGATACCCCAAGAACTTCCTACAAAATGCACTTTCCCCTCTCGGAGCACCGACAGAGGACTTCCTCCAGGTTGCTGGGAGATCCTTTTCCATGGCTCCAGTGACCAGGACGTCATCCAAGTAGACCGCCACATGGAGTAGCCCCCTCAGGATGTTCTCCCTAAGACGCTGAAATACTGCCCAGGCCGAGGACACTCCAAACAGCAGCCTTGTGTATTCTTAGAGGCCCTGTGAGTATTAATGATTTAGTAATGCCTGGAATCGGCGCCCAGCCCCAACTGGAGATCTGTGTGGTTCATGGTTCACGGGCAGCACGGTAGCACAGTGGTTAGCACAGTTGCTTTGCGGCTTCAGAGTCCCAGGTTCGATTCCCGGCTTGTCTGTGTGCAGTCTGCACGTTCTCCCCGTGTCTGCGTGGGTTTCGTCCGGGTGCTCCGGTTTCCTCCGATGGTCTAAAGATGTGCAGGTTAGAATGGATTGGCCATGCTAAATTGTCCCTTAGTATCCAAAAAGGTGGGGTGGGGTTACTGTGTTACAGGGATAGGGTGAAGGTGTGGGCTTGGTTAAGGTGCTCTTTTCAAGGGCCGGTGCAGACTCGATGGGCCAAATGGCCTCCGTCTGCACTGTAAATTCTATGATGATGTCACAGAACAGTACAGCACAGAACAGGCCCTTCGGCCCTCGGTGTTGTGCCGAGCTTGTCCGAAACCAAGATCAAGCCATCCCACTCCCTGTCATTCTGGTGTGCTCCATGTTCCTATCCAATAAACACTTGAAAGTTCCTAAAGTGGGCAGCACGGTAGCATTGTGGATAGCACAATCCCTTAACAGCTCCAGGGTCCCAGGTTCGATTCCGGCTTGGGTCACTGTCTGTGCGGAGTCTGCACATCCTCCCCGTGTGTGCGTAGGTTTCCTCCGGGTGCTCCGGTTTCCTCCCACAGTCCAAAGATGTGCAGGTTAGGTGGATTGGCCATGATAAATTGCCCTTAGTGTCCAAAATTGCCCTTAGTGTTGGGTGGGGTTACTGGGTTATGGGGATAGGGTGGAGGTGTTAACCTTGGGTAGGGTGCTCTTTCCAGGAGCCGGTGCAGACTTGATGGGCCGAATGGCCTCCTTCTGCACTGTAAATTCTACGAAAGTGTCCGACTCCACTATCACAGCAGGCAGTCCATTTTGAGCTTGGAAAAAGAATGACTCCCCCCCAGCTAACTTTGCATTCGAATCTTCCATCCGTGGCATTGGTTACCTGTCCAGACGGGAGGCCTTGTTGACGGTCAACTTATAAGCACAGGTTTGTCAGGTTTTAGTACCGGGGCGACTGGCGTTGCCCAATCAGCAAATCACACCGGCCAATGGATCCAACTGGCTGAGTTTGTTCTTGAATTTCTTCAGAATGCAGAGAGGGCCGGGCAGCCCCGGATGTACTTAGCCTGGGCCTTTGGGTCTACATATCATTTAGCCTCGGCCCTCTTAATTTGTCCAGGCCCTCCCGCAAGACATCTGGGTACTCCCCCAAGACTTTGTAAAGTCCTCTGGTGCCCAATCGGAAGATATGTTACCAGTCCAGTCAGAGGTGTTGGAGCCAATGACAGCTCAGAAGACTCGGTCCTGGGCCCTGCACTATTATTAATGGCTGCCTAATGGACTGCAGCCCATAAGTAACTGGGGTCATTGTCATGCCTGCTCTGGTTAGGGGTTCCCCTGTATAGGTCGCTAGCCTTGCCTCGGTGTCTTGCAAACCCCGCTATTGAACTGCAGTCCAGATTTTCTCAAAGGTCTGCCTCCCTCTTACTGAAACATCGGTCCTCCTGTCCTACTCCATCTCTAACCCTTCACCTGGACAGTAACAGTAACCCTGATGGGGCAACTCATGGTCCAACACTACCACACAATACACTCCTCGTTATCAGGCTGTTCCAAGTGGAGGGTCCGGACTGTGGGTTGGCATCTCTCTCGAGTAGGACGAAGAGTTTGCTGGCTGACCTGTGGTTTCAGATCTCTACAGTTTTACCAGCTACAAGTGCCGCACCACCTTAGATTATCCTCCATCGATTCCGAGGAGGTGCCCTCCCTGGTTGCAGTGGTCCTTGGTCAACGGGCCTGGTCCCAACACTGTTCAGGCCAGAGCGGGTTCCAGGGGTCCCAGTCCTAGGAGGCGATGTTCACCAGAACGGCAGGTGTCCTATGCTGTCTACCTCCATCCACGACATCCGCTGGAGTTCCTGGACTCCCTTATCCACACTCTCCCATGAGAGGGCGATCTCATCCGCCTTTTTTTAGGTCCAGCAACGGCTCAGCCAGCAATTTCCGCTGGGCCGCCATATTATTTACTCCACATACAAGCCGGTCCCGTAGCGTCTCGCGTAGGGATGGCCCATAGTCGCAAAGCTTACGCGTTTACGCCATAAACTCGGTAACGGACTCCCCTGGGGTTCTCTTGGCCGTATTAAACCGGTGCCTCTGTACAATGACCAACGGCTTGGGGGTTTCGTGATTTGTCACGGGTGCATCAGCTCTTCGAATGTCTTGAGAGTCTAGAGCCAGGAAGTAGGTGAGGCTCTTTGTGGCACTGAAAGTAAGGGCCCCACAGGCGGTCAAAATAATCACCGTCTGACAATCATCTCCAACGATATTGTGTTCGTCTTTAAAAAATATGTTCCGCGTACTGATTGCAGTCCTCTACCCGTGCAACAGATGTATTGAGTCTGCCTAAGAGCGGCATTTTCAAAAGGTGCGGACCTTATTCCTTCGTGAAGAGAAGTGGTCAGGCTCCAAAGGTTAGCAGCGCCGACTGTAGTTCTGCTTTATCCTCATCGCCAATTTAGTAGTCATGGCGGAAAGGGGAGTCAAACAATGGTTTATTTCCAAAAGGAAAGTATTTACATGCAACAACCCCAGTCCCAGCTGGATTTACTCGGCAGCGCAGCACCTACCTGGACTGGCTTTTATGGCAATGAATGAAGGAGCCCACTGATGGCTCTCCGCTTCTCAGCGGGGGACCTCGTACTCCGCGAGGTTCCTGGGGACATTGATGGGGTCATCCCCGTAGGTCTCATGGGGGTTCTAACAATTATTCAACCCTGTGTTAAACATTACCTGGTGTGGCTCAGGGTCCCCACTCTGGCAATACAGTGTCTGCCACATTTGCCGCAGAGAAAGACAGCGGGCTGAGAAGATTCACAAATCACTGGCCTCTGTTTTCTCTGGGCTCTCCTGGGCCAGCTGAGGTTCCTGTTTCTGCGAGCCTCTTCCACTGACCTCTCTAAATATTCAACTTCCACAGTTCACAGCTATCAAGGACTGACTCCCAGTTGTCAGTGTCAATGTCCGCCATATTCATCTCTCACTTGCAGATGTCCTAGTGGTGGAGGTATGAAGGCCCAGGAAGGAGGTCATGACCCAGTGGCCAGTTCGTTGTACAGAAACCTTTTGGGGATATGGACGTCATCAAGCCGATGAATGTGGGCGGGCCGGCGCAGACACCATTGGTTTAGCAAAGAGTGTACGCTGATGGAATTAGCATGATCCAGGACCTCTGAGGTGGTGACCTTGTTCTGCCAAGAGATGTTATGGGATAGACGTGAGGCCGCAAAGAGCACCCGGCCACTCCCAAGGGTGTAGGGGTGCCGCCGCGGGGTGCGTCTGATGCTCTTGACAAATGGAGCGCTGCTGGATCAATGTCTCGATATCCATGTCCAAACCCGGCCACCAGACGTAGCTGTTCGGCAGCATCTTCATTTTGGGCACTCCAGGATGTCCGCCGTAAAGGTCCTTCAGCAAGGCAGCCTGTCCCTCTGCCAGGACCACAACCCTCATGCCCCACAGGAGGAAGCCGTCCTCCATGGTCAGTGCGACAATTCTGAGGAGAAAGCTTTCAACTCCCTGGTAGCTGTCGCTGTTGCCAACTGTACAGCACCAGATGCAGCAACTTGGCAAGTACAGGGTCGGTTTGCATCCAGCCACGAACAAACAAGGCAGTGACGGGCAAGGAATCCATGAAATCCAGGGCAGCAATCACTTTGTCTGCCATAGGAGGGTTCGCAGATTCTATCTGCAGGGGAAGACGGCTCAACACGTCCGCATGCGCAACCTGGGTCCCTGGGAGACGCTTGAAAGAGTATTCATCAGCAACCAATAACAAAGCCCAGCACTGGATCCTCGCAGACACTACTGGCAGGATTGCCTTGTCTTCACGGAAGAGGCCTAGCAATGGCTTGTGATCGGTGACATAAAAAAATGGCGGCACATGCCGCAGTGGTTAACACTGGGACTGCGGCGCTGAGGACCCGGGTTCGAATCCCGGCCCTGGGTCACTGTCCGTGTGGAGTTTGCACATTCTCCCCATGTTTGCGTGGGTTTCACCCCCACAACCCAAAGATGTGCTGGTTAGGTGGGATTGGCCACGCTAAATTGCCCCTTGGAAAAGAAAAATAATTGGCTACTCTAAATTTATTTTAAAATACTTTTTTTTAAATGGCGCCCACAGACATATTGATGAAATCGCTTTACACCGTATACGACGGCCCAGAGCTTTCCCGATCTGGACATATTTTCTCTTGGCAGTAGGCAGCATCTGGGAGGCAAAAGCGATCGAACGATTACGGCTGTCACCAATCCGAGAGGACAGAACTGCCCCAATGCCATACGGTGAACTGTCCCAATGCCATACGGTGAACTGCCCCAATGACATACGGTGAACTGCCCCAATGCCATACGGTGAACTGCCCCAATGCCATACGGTGAACTGCCCCAATGCCATACGGTGAACTGCCCCAATGCCATACGGTGAACTGTCCCAATGCCATACGGTGAACTGCCCCAATGCCATACGGTGAACTGCCCCAATGCCATACGGTGAACTGCCCCAATGCCATACGGTGAACTGCCCCAATGCCATACGGTGAACTGCCCCAATGCCATACGGTGAACTGCCCCAATGCCATACGGTGAACTGCCCCAATGCCATACGGTGAACTGCCCCAATGCCATACGGTGAACTGCCCCAATGCCATACGGTGAACTGCCCCAATGCCATACGGTGAACTGCCCCAATGCCATACGGTGAACTGCCCCAATGCCATACGGTGAACTGCCCCAATGCCATACGGTGAACTGCCCCAATGCCATACGGTGAACTGCCCCAATGCCATACGGTGAACTGCCCCAATGCCATACGGTGAACTGCCCCAATGCCATACGGTGAACTGCCCCAATGCCATACGGTGAACTGCCCCAATGCCATACGATGAACTGCCCCAATGCCATACGGTGAACTGCCCCCAATGCCATACGGTGAACTGCCCCAATGCCATACGGTGAACTGCCCCAATGCCATACGGTGAACTGCCCCAATGCCATACGGTGAACTGCCCCAATGCCATACGGTGAACTGCCCCAATGCCATACGGTGAACTGCCCCAATGCCATACGGTGAACTGCCCCAATGCCATACGGTGAACTGCCCCAATGCCATACGGTGAACTGCCCCAATGCCATACGGTGAACTGCCCCAATACCATACGGTGAACTGCCCCAATGCCATACGGTGAACTGCCCCAATGCCATACGGTGAACTGCCCCAATGCCATACGGTGAACTGCCCCAATGCCATACGGTGAACTGCCCCAATGCCATACGGTGAACTGTCCCAATGCCATACGGTGAACTGCCCCAATGCCATACGGTGAACTGCCCCAATGCCATACGGTGAACTGCCCCAATGCCATACGGTGAACTGCCCCAATGCCATACGGTGAACTGCCCCAATGCCATACGGTGAACTGCCCCAATACCATACGGTGAACTGCCCCAATGCCATACGGTGAACTGCCCCAATGCCATACGGTGAACTGCCCCAATGCCATACGGTGAACTGCCCCAATGCCATACGGTGAACTGCCCCAAAGCCATACGGTGAACTGCCCCAATGCCATACGGTGAACTGCCCCAATGCCATACGGTGAACTGCCCCAATGCCATACGGTGAACTGCCCCAATGCCATACGGTGAACTGCCCCAATGCCATACGGTGAACTGCCCCAATGCCATACGGTGAACTGCCCCAATGCCATACGGTGAACTGCCCCAATGCCATACGGTGAACTGCCCCAATGCCATACGGTGAACTGCCCCAATGCCATACGGTGAACTGCCCCAATGCCATACGGTGAACTGCCCCAATGCCATACGGTGAACTGCCCCAATGCCATACGGTGAACTGCCCCAATGCCATACGGTGAACTGCCCCAATGCCATACGGTGAACTGCCCCAATGCCGTTCGGTGAACTGCCCCAATGCCGTGCGGTGAACTGCCCCAAAGCCATACGGTGAACTGCCCCAATGCCATACGGTGAACTGCCCCAATGCCATACGGTGAACTGCCCCAATGCCATACGGTGAACTGCCCCAATGCCATACGGTGAACTGCCCCAATGCCATACGGTGAACTGCCCCAATGCCATACGGTGAACTGCCCCAATGCCATACGGTGAACTGCCCCAATGCCATACGGTGAACTGCCCCAATGCCATACGGTGAACTGCCCCAATGCCATACGGTGAACTGCCCCAATGCCATACGGTGAACTGTCCCAATGCCGTGCGGTGAACTGCCCCAATGCCATACGGTGAACTGCCCCAATGCCATACGGTGAACTGCCCCAATACCATACGGTGAACTGCCCCAATGCCATACGGTGAACTGTCCCAATGCCATACGGTGAACTGCCCCAATGCCGTGCGGTGAATCATCACGTGACGTACACCGGTTTTGAAGAGTCAAAACGTGAGGAAACCGTCGCTTTGCCATTTGAAACGCCACATCCTGGGCCTGGCCCCAAGCCCAAGGCTGGCGCTTCTTCAAGGGCAAGTGGTGGGGGGCTAGGACGGTAACCAAATTTGAAATAAATCGCCCATAGTCATTTACTAGTCCAAGAAAAGCGCAAAGCTCCGTGGTGCATTGTGGAGCAGGGGCCATTTTGATCTCTGTACCTTCTTGGCGACTGGGTGTAGGCCGTCTCAGTCCATCTGATATCCCAAATATACACTTCTGTTTTGTAAAACGCACACTTCATGTGGCGCAGGCGGGCCCCTTATTCGAAAAACCGCCTCGAGGTTCTGCAAATGTTCTTGTTCTGTAGCCCTGTGACTAACATGCCGTCTAAGTAAACAACACATGGCAAATCACATAGGATGTTTTCCATGATGCGATGGAAGACTGTACACGTTGAGGAGAATGGGAGCCAGGTGTATTCATAGAGTCCCTTATGCATATTAATAGTGATGGACTTCCGGGAAGACTTATCAAGCTCCAGCGGTGGATAAGCGTTGCTCACATCCTGTTTTGTGAATGTAGAGGCACCGGCCAATATTGCATAGAAATCTTTCGTGCGAGGTAAAGGGCAACCTCGAAGCTGTGTTCACCATCAATTTATTGTTGTCACGGAGGCGGACAGTCTTATCCGGTTTCATTACTGGGACCACGAGGCACACAGGCCGAAATGAAAATGAAAAAAATGAAATGAATGATGTCCAAACTCTCAAAACGCTGAAGTTCGGACTCAACTTTCTTCCCCGTAGCGTAGGAAACCGGCCAGGCCCGAAAATACCGGACCTCGGTTTCCGGGTCCCACCTGGATTTTGGCCGGTACTGCGCTATCAATTACGACGAGACGAGTAGAGAGTAATCGAGGCTTTATTACACAGAGATGTGTAGCCTTCTACAGCTGCTGCCAAAATGGCTGCCAATCGGAGAGCACACACATTTATACTCCGCCTACTGGGCGGAGCCAGCAGGCAGGGATCTACCCCCGCACCTGTAGTACCTGGAGCCTTACTGTAATACTCTCGTATGCAGTATACATAATACAACAGTGGTGACTACCACATTCACCCCCTGTTAAAAATGAGACAAGAGGGGGTGGTACACAACGTCTACAATCAGACTCCTCAAATGCGTGTACACGTTCAACCTCTTAACCGGCCCATTTAATCCTCGAACATTCCATGAAATCAGCCGGGCCATCGAGGGGTTCCCTCCCCATCTCCCCCTCCCCCCCCCCCCACCCCCCCACCCCATCCTCCAGTCAGCCATATCTCCGCTTTAACCAGCTCCCCCAGGTCCACCCACACCTCTGACCCCCCTAGGCCCTCCCAAGATGTCTGCCGCCATCAGCCCTTAAGCAACTGCGCCACATCAATTCCGCCCGTGTCAGCAGCCCACCCCTCTCCCCCACCATCCCCAACAAAGAACAAGAAAAAGAAAATGAAAGCCACCCCCTCCCGATGCAACAGATCTATCCCACACTTCACTCTCGTTAACTAGCCTGCCCGCTAGCATGGTGGCTCCCATTCTAGCCAACTGCCTTCCCCCACCCACAACCACAATAACCCACGTAATTTACAACATGATACCACATCCAACCCAACTGAAAACCGGCAATACTGCCCCCACTGGTATCTCCATAGTCCAAAGTTCTTACAAGTCACCAAGTCTATGGTCTCAAAAAACCTGGTCGCCTCGCCCGGCATTTCCATGTAAAATGGCCATGGTACATGACCCACAACCAGGCTGGGTACAACACCCCAAACTGCACTCCTTCCTTGAACATGATTCCTTTGACCCTGTTAAACCCAGCCCGGCGCTTCGCCCATTCCACACCCAGATCCTGGTAGACCCGAATCGCATTCCCTTCCCAGGTACACTTCTTCATCTCCTTCGCCCACCGCAGAATCTTCTCCTTGTCTAAATATCTCTGCAGTCGTACTGCCATCACCCTCAGCTGCTGATCCGCCTTCGGTCTCCTCCTCAGTGACCTGCGTGCTTAATCCACCTCGGGGAGTCGGTCGAAGACCCCCTTCCCCCATCAGCTTTTCAAGCATGTTAGCCACATACTTCGTGGCCTGCGTTTCCTCAATGACTTCGGGAGGTCCCACAATCCGGAGACTCTGGCCCCTCGGCCAATGCTCCAAATCGCCCACTTTCTCCCTCAGCTTCCTTTGGCCCTCAGCCACCAGCGTGATCCAACAAGGCCAAACTGTCCTCATGGTCTGCCACCCACTCTTCCACTTTTTGGAGCGACGCACTTTGTGCCTTCAACCTCTGCTCAGTCTCTCAATGGCTGGCTGAATCGGGTCCTTAACCAGGTGTTCTGTGGCCTCCTGCCTTTACTGCCGGAACTTGACCGTCAGAAACTCCACCAACTGTTCCCTGAACCACTGAGCGGTCAACGTGCCACAGAGCCCTCCGCCATCTTTCCCTCTACCACACTCCTCGAAAGCTCCAGGTTTGACGGTTGCCCCTTTACAGTTGCACTCCTTGTTTGAAAGGGCTGAGATATGACCATCCGAAGGAAAATCCTGACTCTGTTCCAGCAAATACCTCCATCAATGTGTAACAAGGAGAAAAGATTTCCGCCTCAAGCAGGAGCCACCAAATGTGCGACCACTCACTCCAATGCCACCACCAGAAGTCGAGAAATCAATAATTACCAATTAAGGCTAATCTCCATATCGTTAATGGGACCTACCCCCTATCACATTGCCTCCCGTGATCTATCTGACTCCCCAGCGAATGGTCGCGGGTAGCATACCGATCTAAAAACGGGAAGCTAGCACAATGGCTGCTCTGGGGATCTTAGGGGGTGAATAGCCATCTTGGAAATCAGGCAATCAGCCAGGGGGCACTGGAATTGCTGCTCCAGTGCTCAGAGGGGTTGCAGGAGCCTGGTTAGAGTAGGGGGTCAGGCATCATTGATGGGTGTTGCCCCTGAGCTGGGGTGTAGGTACTCAGAGCCTGCGAGACAAACAAGCTACCAACCCCCCGCCCCCATCCCCTATTGTGTTTACCCATACCAGGGGCAACAGCTGCTGCCTGTCCGTCCCACTGAACCCCCCGCCAGGACAGAGCCCCGTCCCTGATAATGTGGTGAAGGTCACTGGAACCCCCCTCTGACCATGGCGGCCTCTGGCCGTACAGATGAAGGCCAACGCTAATCAGGAATTGGCAATGTTCGTAATGTGAGCGCTTCACAGCTGCCGGCTGTGTTTGCTGCTTGCTCCTGCTGGTGGCTGCAGATGCCTGAAGGCTGCTGCTGCTGCTGTTTCCTCCCTTTTCTGTAACCAGAAAGAAGGACAATCCTTTTAAGAAACCTGGGACTTTGAACACTGGGCTGAGGGGGATGTGTCCAGAAGGCAATCCGGTTTGAAGCAAGAAGACGCTGCGGGACCTGGTGCGTGTCATTATTCCAAATGGGTCACCTGTTAACGCCGTTGAAGAAATGCTTTTGCAGATTGCTGATGCCTTTGTTGCTGGTGTGGTGAGAGCTGCGTGTAACTGGCGTGTCACCACGGGTTAAGCACGTCACGGGTGTTCAACTGCACCTTAAGCGCCAGTGGAATATGTGGATGTCAGGATTTGTTTCTGGATGTCATGGCCCAGATTGGGCCATGTGGGAAGTTCTGCACAGCCGTGGCTCCTGGATGGAGAATGGCACTGATACATGGAACAAGTAACACTATGGTGGACAGATTATTTCTACGACAGCGTTCTGGACATGAAAACACATTCTCAGGATTATCCTCCATTTCTGGTGAGGAACCCACGAGGGATGATACCTTGGGCTGGATTCACCGTTGACCGACATTGAAATCGCAAAACCGGATTGGGCGGAGCATGGCATCCGACGCCAACATTGCCGTAGGCGCCGGTTTGATGCCAAATTGAGATCCTCCGCCACCCGAAAATGGCCTAAACGCGTCACTCGCCGCGTGGCTTTTAAGCACTTTTGGCTATAATTAGCGGGCCTGACCCTCTATTCTCCTGGGTCTCCGCGATTCACCGCCGCCGATGAGCCAAGTTCCTGATGGCACAGTTCACTTGTGGACTCAGCGGTTGGGAACCTGGCGTGCTGGCTGCGGACCGTGTCCAGCGCCGCCACAGTCAGCCGGGAACCATGCTGCTGGCTGGGGGGGGCTTCCGCGAGGGCTGGGGGTACTGGTGGGGGGTGGCCAGGGGGTCAGTATTCGGTAGGTCGGGTCCGCACACGGCTGGTGCCATGATTTACGACGCGATCACTGTAGGTTGTCGCCGTGCGCATGCGCGGCCACAGATCCGGCCATTCTCCAGCCATTTTTGACGTGGGAGCCGGGAGTTTTATTCGGTGCCGCTATGAGCCCCTCACCAGTCACAGGATGAGTGAGGGTTCGGCGCTGATTTTCCCAACGTAAAACGCCACAGTTCCTCCACTGGCATCAACACTTAGTCTCAAAATCAGTGAATCCAACTCCCTGTGTTCAAAACCCTAAAGGCTGGGCCTCATCACTGGGGCTATCCCCACGATCAGAGGGTGAGTGTGTGGATTGGTGGGGGGGGGGGTGGGGGGTGGGGGTACCTTAGCCGGTCCAAGTAATGTTCCCGGTCGGGGTTTGGGGTCCGGGATCTGGGGTCCAATGCCCAGGGATCCCTGCTGTGGCCTGAGAGATGGCAGGAAATGACATATCACATGATGGCTGACATTGTGGATCCGGCCACCCATCAGGACGGGGAGGGACCCAGAGGGGGAGACCAGCAACTGCCCAAAGTGTTACAGGCGTCGCTGGTCGTTTGAAGAGATGTCGGACAGCACCTGCCACAGGAGGCTCCCCCTCAACAAGGAGACAGTGTGGCACCTGTGCCATGTCCTTGTAGACTTGGAGAAGGATGATACCCCCTCCTGGTGGCTGCCAAGATCACCGGAACCCTGAGCTTTTATGTCTTGGGTTCATTCCAGGGCTCGAGCAGGGATTTCTACGTCATTTCCCAACCAACAGCCCACAAGTGCATTTGTTAATGCACTGTATGCCCAGTCAGCTGACTATATAAACTTTGACCTGGATCAAGCCCATCAAGATGCCCAGGCAGCAGGATTCTCACCAGCCAGTACGGGAGCTCCCTTCATTAACAGGAAGGGGTTCCACTCCCTGAACATCCAACACATGTGCGACCACCACCTCAAGATCAGGCTTCCCAGGGAGTGTGCACGACAGCTAAATCCTGGGGCAGTCAGACACCCCGACCCCTTCGAAGACCGCCCCAGGATGACGGGTTGGCTCTCGGGGGTTAAGGGGCCGCTGAGGTCCTGGAGACCAATGCAGAGACCGGATATAACGAGGCCCATGTGACCACCCGCGCTGTCACTGGGCGGTGCATCGGACTGCTCAAAATGCAGTTCTGATGCCTCGACTGCTGTGGGTTGCCCGCTTTGTGGTGGTCTGCTGTGCCCTGCATTGGAGGAGGAGGAACATGCGGCCTTATCTGAAGAGGAGGGTGAGAAGGAGTCGTACCAGGAGGGGCCGGTGCCCGGAGAGGATCCGCGAGTGGAGCTGGAGGATGGAGCACAGGCAGCGGCAAGGATCCAGCAAGCCCAGAGGACCAGGCAGGCCCTCATCCTTGCCCGCTTCTCATGGGACGTTACATTGTCTGTCATTTCACCCCCTCCAACTACCCACCCACCATTCCCTCACCCATTCTCTCCCCCGACCAGCTCTCCCCCCCCCCCCCCCAAACTATTCCCCACCCATTCCCCACCCCCCTCCGCCCGCCTCCCCCTATCCCACCCTCCCAGGCTCTGTGGGGTGGTGGGCTTCGGTCAGTACTGTCAGCGGGTCAATATACAAGGCAGGAGGGTGATGATAACCCGTGGAAGCTGTGCTCTGGTGGTCCTCATTCTATGTCATTGTCTGACTCCTGTTGGTCGACAGCACGCTCACATCCATCACCCGCACATGGTGTGCGTCAACCGAGGCGGTGAGGGTGGGGGGGGGGGGGGGGGGGGCGCAGATCTAGGACCACCGTGCCTAAGGGGCCTGGGGGCAGGGGAGGATGGACTGCACCGGGGGGGGGAGGTATGTACAGGCCGGTCCATAGTACAGAATAACATGATTGAGGGTTCACATATCTTAATGGAGGACAATTGTGACCCTAACTGTCCCTAGCTACCGATGGTGCCACATTCTCCCCATCCCCCGCCCTCCCCCATCCCCCGTGCCCTCTCAAACTGCTTAGCCCTCCAAGCTCTGCCACTATATCTCGGTTTGTCCCCAGGATGCACATCACAGGTGGAGGCAGCCTGCTGCTTTCCGCATCCTGAGGCCTTTGATGCCCCTAGCTTGCCTCCTCTGGAGGTCCTGGGGCTAGAGGATCTCAGACGTCTTGTGAGTGACACATGCCTCACCGTGCCACCCTGTTTCACCTGCTGACCCCGAGAGATGCCACTGTCAGGAGGGGGAGCTGGTGACTGCTGTTGTCTCCCTGTCAGGAGGCTCCGGTTCGGCCTCCAGTGCTCCCGGACGATGCCCACTTTGGGACGGAGGGGTGGCTGGAGTGAGCTCCTGTCGCCCCTCCATCATCTGGCTCTGCCAGCCCTGGCGGCTCCCCATTGTCTGCACCATGATGTCGACGCCCTCAGCCATACCCTTCTGCGACTGGGCCGTGCTCCGCAGCACCTCGGAAACCCCCACCTGGGATTGGGAATGCTCCGCAGCACCTTGGAAACCCCACCTGGGATTGGGAATGCTCCGCAGCACCTCGGAAACACCACCTGGGATTGGGAATGCTCCGCAGCACCTCGGCAACCCCCACCTGGGATTGGGATATGCTCCGCAGCTCCTCGGAAACACAACCTGGGATTGGGAATGCTCCGCAGCACCTTGGAAACCCCCACCTGGGATTGGGAATGCTCCGTAGCTCCTCGGAAACCCGCACCTGGGATTGGGAATGCTCCGCAGCTCCTCGGAAACCCCACCTGGGATTGGGATATGCTCCGCAGCTCCTCGGAAACCCCACCTGGGATTGGGAATGCTCCGCAGCACCTTGGAAACACCACCTGGGATTGGGATATACTCCGCAGCTCCTCGGAAACCCCACCTGGGATTGGGATATGTTCCGCAGCTCCTCGGACTGGCCCACCTGGGATTGGGATATGTTCCGCAGCACCTCGGAAACACCACCTGGGATTGGGATATGTTCCGCAGCGCCTCGGAAACCCCCACCTGGGATTGGGATCTGCTCCGCAGCGCCTCGGAAACCCCCACCTGGGATTGGGATATGTTCCGCAGCTCCTCGGAAACCCCCACCTGGGATTGGGATATGTTCCGCAGCGCCTCGGAAACCCCCACCTGGGATTGGGATATGTTCCGCAGCGCCTCGGAAACCCCCACCTGGGATTGGGATATGCTCCGCAGCGCCTCGGAAACCCCACCTGGGATTGGGATATGCTCCGCAGCTCCTCGGACTGGCCCACCTGGGATTGGGATATGTTCCGCAGCTCCTCGGAAACCCCCACCTGGGATTGGGATATGCTCCGCAGCACCTGGGACTGGCCCACCTGTGTCAGGGACTTGCCTCCTTGGACTGGGACACGCTGGCGAGGCGCTGAGCCCTGACCGTCACCAACTGAGCAACGTCCTGAACGCCGCCCTCGCATGGTGCTGATGGCGGCTCTCCACTGCCGTCTCCACCCTCGCAGTGCCAGCGCCATTTCCTGTGCCCTTAGCCTTTGGGACTCCTCCAATTGGCTATGGACTCGCTGGAGTGTTGCTGACATTCCCTTCGGAATCTCACGGCTGCCTGAACTCCAGGATAACCTGGTCCAGAGGCTCAGCATCTGACTGAGACGCAGCAGGGTCCTGGGATCCAGCAGATCTCCGACTGGATATTCCTGCCTCCACCTGAGGTGCATCAGCAACTGTGTGGTGCTGACCAGATTGTGCCCCGGAAGCCTGTCCAACAATGTCACCCACTGAGGTGTGTGTCTCTGTGCTAGTGGAGGGTGGGGTGGGAGCAGCGCCGGCTCTAGGGTTGCTGGCGCCCCGGGCAAGCTGAACTTCGGCGCCCGGGGAGGGGGGGGGCCGAGGGGGGGGGGGGGGGGGGTGGGTGAGGGGGGGGGGGGGGCTGAAGGGGGGGGGCGGGGCCGAGGAGGGGGGGGCGAGGCCGAGGAGGGGCGGGGACCCGAGGAGGGGCGGGGACCCGAGGGGGGGGCGGACCCGAGGGGGGGCGGGGGGGGCGGACCCGAGGGCGGGGCGGGGGGGCGGACCCGAGAGGGGGGCGGACACGCGGGGGGGCGGACCCGAAGGGTGGGTGGACCCGAAGGGTGGGCAGACCCGAGGGCGGGGCGGTGGGCGGACCCGAGGGCGGGGCGGGGGGCGGACCCGAGGGGGGGCGGGGGGGACTGAGCGGGGGGGCGGACCGAGCCGGGGGGTCGCCCTGGGGGCGGGCGGCCACCGCGCATGCGCTGGTTGGCACCGGCCCAACTGCGCATGCGCGGGACCCGAGTCTCTGGCGCCCCCGAGCACATGGCGCCCCGGGCGACCGCCCGAGTTGCCGGTGCCTTGAGCCGGCCCTGGGTGGGAGCTGGGACACCGATGGTGGCATCCTCGGAACTCTCCTCCGAGGTGTTCCTTTGGAAGGCGGGGATGGGGCCCACCCCGGATGGGCTGGAACGATCAGATGGAGAATGGATATGTGGTCAGTGGGAGGGAAGGATCGTCAGGCTGGCACGAACAATTCACGTGTGACACGTCATCTGGGTGGGGGGGGGGGGGGGGGGGGGGCTGGTGGATCCTCAATTTTGGGGCACAGGCCAAACACCACATCGGTGACCTCTGTCCTCGGTCACCCCCCCCCCCCCCCCCCCCCCCCTCCCCACCCCCCACCCCCCACCCCCCCCCCCACCCCCCACCCCCCCCCCCCCCCCCCCCCCCCCCCCCCCCCCTGGCCGACCCCAACTCCCCCCCCTCCCCCCGGCCGAACCCCCCTGGCCGACCCCCCCCTCCCCCTGGGCCGACCCCCCTGGCCGACTCCCCCCTCCCCCTGGCCGACCTCCCCCTCCCCCCTGGCCGACCCCCCCCCCCCCCGACCCCCTCCCCCCGCCTACCCCCCCCTGCCGACCCCCCCTACCCCCCGACCCCCTGGCCGACCCCCCCTCCCCCCTCCCCCCTGGCCGATCCCCCCGACCCCCCCCCCTCCCCCTTCCCCCCTGGCCGACCCCCCCCCCCCCCCCCCCCCCCCCCCCACTCCTTCCAGGGCCCGTTCCTCCGAGAGGATAAGGATGCTGATTTCCGGCACCCTGCCACCCGTCTGGGTCCTTACCCACCAGCTTCACCTGTGGGGAGAAAGATAGGGCATTGTGAGCTGCACGGGGGCATGGGGGAGAATGGGGAGAGCTATGGCGGAGGGCACCGCCGCTGGGTGTGGGGTGCTGGTGGGTGCCAGGGCGTACTGCGGCACATGCGCGGTATCTTGCTGGGAGGAGTACGGTGCCCACCGCCGGGTTGTCGAATGCCAAATCACCCATGTGGCCCGGTGGAAGTCGGTGAGCTTCTTACGGTATTGGGTAGCGGCCCTCCAGGTAACTCTCCCCAACCTGACGGCTGCTGTCACTGCTTCCCAGGCGGGACTGGCTGATCTGTGGCTGATCTTCTGACTCCCTCGGGGACAAGGTGTCTCATCGTGACTCCACCATGTCCACAGTCTGGCCAGCTCGGCATCTGAATTGTGGTGCAGGTCTGCTCAGTGGCTGGCTGTGTGCTGCCTGGGGTTTGCTCAGAGGGAGCGGTTTATGAGTTGCTCTCCCTCAATAGTGGGGATGCTGTCGGGCGCTGTCCAGGTGAATCAGCTGACGGAACAGCCATTTTCACCGAGAAGCCTGTGGGGTATCATTACCGACCCTAATTGGCATTAGATTGTGGTAGCAGGGGCAGCACGGTGGCGCAGTGAGTAACACTGCAGCCTCACGGTGCCGAGGTCTCAGGTTCGATCCCGGCCCTGGGTCACTGTCCGTGTGGAGTTTGCACATTCTCCCCGTGTCTGCGTGGGTTTCACCCCCACAACCCAAGAGATGTGCAGGATAGGTGGATTGGCCACGCTAAATTGCCCCTTAATTGGAAAAACTGAATTGGGTACTCTAAATTTATTTTAAAAAAGAAAAAAAAAAGATTGTGGTGGCAGTCTCGCTGTTGGCAAACACCTGGCAATTCAACTCTCTGCTGCACGTAATGATCGCGCTCTCTCTGACTCCATTGTACTCTGACTGCAAACCCAGGGAATCACCTTCATCAAAACCAAATTGCATTGGCCCAAGCTTTTATGATCGTTAATTGCATATCTGGCTCATAAAAGTTTTGTTGCCTTTCAAACTGGTGTTTGTAACCAGCACCATTCCTGGTGTCTGTAACCAGCTCTATTTCTGGAGTCTGTCTGTAACCAGCACCATTCCTGGTGTCTGTCTGTAAACAGCTCCATTCCTGGTGTCTCTCTGTAACCAGCTCCATTCTTGGTTTCTGTAACCAACTCCATTCCTGGTGTCTGTAACCAGCTCCATTCCTGGTGTCTGTCTGTAACCAGCTCCATTCCTGGTGCCTGTAACCAGCTCCATGCCTGGTGTCTGTAACCAGCTCCATTCCTGGTGTCTGTAACCAGCTCCATTCCTGGTGTCTGTAACCAGCTCCATTCCTGGTGTCTGTCTGTAACCAGCTCCATTCCTGGTGTCTGTAACCAGCTCCATTCCTGGTGTCTGTAACCAGCTCCATTCCTGGTGTCTGTAACCAGCTCCATTCCTGGTGTCTGTAACCAGCTCCATTCCTGGTGTCTGTCTGTAACCAGCTCCATTTCTGGTGTCTGTCTGTAACCAGCACCATTCCTGGTGTCTGTAACCAGCTCTATTTCTGGAGTCTGTCTGTAACCAGCTCCATTCTTGGTGTCTGTAACCAACTCCATTCCTGGTGTCTGTCTGTAAACAGCTCCATTCCTGGTGTCTCTCTGTAACCAGCTCCATTCCTGGTGTCTGTAACCAGCTCCATTCCTGGTGTCTGTCTGTAACCAGCTCCATTCCTGGTGCCTGTAACCAGCTCCATGCCTGGTGTCTGTAACCAGCTCCATTCCTGGTGTCTGTAACCAGCTCCATTCCTGGTGTCTGTAACCAGCTCCATTCCTGGTGTCTGTAACCAGCTCCATTCCTGGTGTCTGTCTGTAACCAGCTCCATTCCTGGTGTCTGTAACCAGCTCCATTCCTGGTGTCTGTCTGTAACCAGCTCCATTCCTGGTGTCTGTAACCAGCTCCATTCCTGGTGTCTGTAACCAGCTCCATTCCTGGTGTCTGTAACCAGCTCCATTCCTGGTGTCTGTCTGTAACCAGCTCCATTCCTGGTGTCTGTCTGTAACCAACTCCATTTCTGGTGTCTGTCTGTAACCAGCTCCATTCCTGGTGTCTGTCTGTAACCAGCTCCATTCCTGGTGTCTGTCTGGAACCAGCTCCATTCCTGGTGTCTGTAAACAGCTCCATTCCTGGTGTCTGTCTGTAACCAGCCCCATTCCAGGTGTCTGTCTGTAACCAGCCCCATTCCTGGCGTCTGTCTGTAACCAGCCCCATTCCAGGTGTCTGTCTGTAACCAGCTCCATTCCTGGTGTCTGTCTGTAACCAGCTCCATTCCTGGTGTCTGTAACCAGCTCCATTCCTGGTGTCTGTAACCAGCCCCATTCCTGGTGTCTGTCTGTAACCAGCTCCATTCCTGGTGTCTGTCTGTAACCAGCTCCATTCCTGGTGTCTGTCTGTAACCAGCTCCATTCCTGGTGTCTGTCTGTAACCAGCTCCATTCCTGGTGTCTGTAACCAGCCCCATTCCTGGTGTCTGTCTGTAACCAGCCCCATTCCTGGTGTCTGGAACCAGCTCCATTCCTGGTGTCTGTCTGTAACCAGCTCCATTCCTGGTGTCTGTAACCAGCTCCATTCCTGGTGTCTGTCTGTAACCAGCTCCATTCCTGGTGTCTGTAACCAGCTCCATTCCTGGTGTCTGTCTGTATCCAATTCCATTCCTGGTGTCTGTAACCAGCTCCATTCCTGGTGTCTGTAACCAGCTCCATTCCTAGTGTCCGTCTGTAACCAGCTCCATTCCTGGTATCTGTAACCAGCTCCATTCCTGGTGTCTGTCTGTAACCAGCTCCATTCCTGGTGTCTGTCTGTAACCAGCTCCATTCCTGGTGACTGTAACCAGCTCCATTCCTGGTGTCTGTCTGTAACCAATTCCATTCCTGGTATCTGTAACCAGCTCCATTCCTGGTGTCTGTCTGTAACCAGCTCCATTCCTGGTGTCTGTCTGTAACCAGCTCCATTCCTGGTGTCTGCCTGTAACCAGCTCCATTCCTGGTGTCTGTCTGTAACCAGATCCATTCCTGGTGTCTCTCTGTAACCAGCTCCATTCCTGGTGTCTGTAACCAGCTCCATTCCTGGTGTCTGTAACCAGCTCCATTCCTGGTGTCTGCCTGTAACCAGGCCCATTCCTGGTGTCTGTCTGTAACCAGCTCCATTCCTGGTGTCTGGAATCAGCTCCATTCCTGGTGTCTGGAATCAGCTCCATTCCTGGTGTCTGTATCCAGCTCCATTCCTGGTGTCTGTCTGTAACCAGCTCCATTCCTGTAACCAGCTCCATTCCTGGTGTCTGTCTGTAACCAGCTCCATTCCTGGTGTCTGTCTGTAACCAGCTCCATTCCTGGTGTCTGTCTGTAACCAGCTCCATTCCTGGTGTCTGTAACCAGCTCCATTCCTGGTGTCTATAACCAGCTCCATTCCTGATGTCTGTAACCAGCTCCATTCCTGGTGTCTGTAACCAGCTCCATTCCTGGTGTCTGTCTGTAACCAGCTCCATTCCTGGTGTCTGTAACCAGCTCCATTCCTGGTGTCTGTAACCAGCTCCATTCCTGGTGTCTGTAACCAGCTCCATTCCTGGTGTCTGTAACCAGCTCCATTCCTGGTGTCTGTCTGTAACCAGCTCCATTTCTGGTGTCTGTCTGTAACCAGCACCATTCCTGGTGTCTGTAACCAGCTCTATTTCTGGAGTCTGTCTGTAACCAGCTCCATTCTTGGTGTCTGTAACCAACTCCATTCCTGGTGTCTGTCTGTAAACAGCTCCATTCCTGGTGTCTCTCTGTAACCAGCTCCATTCTTGGTTTCTGTAACCAACTCCATTCCTGGTGTCTGTAACCAGCTCCATTCCTGGTGTCTGTCTGTAACCAGCTCCATTCCTGGTGCCTGTAACCAGCTCCATTCCTGGTGTCTGTAACCAGCTCCATTCCTGGTGTCTGTAACCAGCTCCATTCCTGGTGTCTGTAACCAGCTCCATTCCTGGTGTCTGTCTGTAACCAGCTCCATTCCTGGTGTCTGTAACCAGCTCCATTTCTGGTGTCTGTCTGTAACCAGCACCATTCCTGGTGTCTGTAACCAGCTCTATTTCTGGAGTCTGTCTGTAACCAGCTCCATTCTTGGTGTCTGTAACCAACTCCATTCCTGGTGTCTGTCTGTAAACAGCTCCATTCCTGGTGTCTCTCTGTAACCAGCTCCATTCTTGGTTTCTGTAACCAACTCCATTCCTGGTGTCTGTAACCAGCTCCATTCCTGGTGTCTGTCTGTAACCAGCTCCATTCCTGGTGCCTGTAACCAGCTCCATGCCTGGTGTCTGTAACCAGCTCCATTCCTGGTGTCTGTAACCAGCTCCATTCCTGGTGTCTGTAACCAGCTCCATTCCTGGAGTCTGTCTGTAACCAGCTCCATTCCTGGTGTCTGTAACCAGCTCCATTCCTGGTGTCTGTCTGTAACCAATTCCATTCCTGGTATTTGTAACCAGCTCCATTCCTGGTGTCTGTCTGTAACCAGCTCCATTCCTGGTGTCTGTAACCAGCTCCATTCCTGGTGTCTGCCTGTAACCAGCTCCATTCCTGGTGTCTGTCTGTAACCAGATCCATTCCTGGTGTCTCTCTGTAACCAGCTCCATTCCTGGTGTCTGTAACCAGCTCCATTCCTGGTGTCTGTAACCAGCTCCATTCCTGGTGTCTGCCTGTAACCAGGCCCATTCCTGGTGTCTGTCTGTAACCAGCTCCATTCCTGGTGTCTGGAATCAGCTCCATTCCTGGTGTCTGGAATCAGCTCCATTCCTGGTGTCTGTATCCAGCTCCATTCCTGGTGTCTGTCTGTAACCAGCTCCATTCCTGGTGTCTGTCTGTAACCAGCTCCATTCCTGGTGTCTGTCTGTAACCAGCTCCATTCCTGGTGTCTGTCTGTAACCAGCTCCATTCCTGGTGTCTGTAACCAGCTCCATTCCTGGTGTCTATAACCAGCTCCATTCCTGGTGTCTGTAACCAGCTCCATTCCTGGTGTCTGTAACCAGCTCCATTCCTGGTGTCTGTCTGTAACCAGCTCCATTCCTGGTGTCTGTAACCAGCTCCATTCCTGGTGTCTGTAACCAGCTCCATTCCTGGTGTCTGTAACCAGCTCCATTCCTGGTGTCTGTAACCAGCTCCATTCCTGGTGTCTGTCTGTAACCAGCTCTATTTCTGGTGTCTGTCTGTAACCAGCACCATTCCTGGTGTCTGTAACCAGCTCTATTTCTGGAGTCTGTCTGTAACCAGCTCCATTCTTGGTGTCTGTAACCAACTCCATTCCTGGTGTCTGTCTGTAAACAGCTCCATTCCTGGTGTCTCTCTGTAACCAGCTCCATTCTTGGTTTCTGTAACCAACTCCATTCCTGGTGTCTGTAACCAGCTCCATTCCTGGTGTCTGTCTGTAACCAGCTCCATTCCTGGTGCCTGTTACCAGCTCCATGCCTGGTGTCTGTAACCAGCTCCATTCCTGGTGTCTGTAACCAGCTCCATTCCTGGTGTCTGTAACCAGCTCCATTCCTGGTGTCTGTCTGTAACCAGCTCCATTCCTGGTGTCTGTAACCAGCTCCATTCCTGGTGTCTGTCTGTAACCAGCTCTATTCCTGGTGTCTGTAACCAGCTCCATTCCTGGTGTCTGTAACCAGCTCCATTCCTGGTGTCTGTAACCAGCTCCATTCCTGGTGTCTGTAACCAGCTCCATTCCTGGTGTCTGTCTGTAACCAGCTCCATTCCTGGTGTCTGTCTGTAACCAACTCCATTTCTGGTGTCTGTCTGTAACCAGCTCCATTCCTGGTGTCTGTCTGTAACCAGCTCCATTCCTGGTGTCTGTCTGGAACCAGCTCCATTCCTGGTGTCTGTAAACAGCTCCATTCCTGGTGTCTGTCTGTAACCAGCCCCATTCCAGGTGTCTGTCTGTAACCAGCCCCATTCCTGGCGTCTGTCTGTAACCAGCCCCATTCCAGGTGTCTGTCTGTAACCAGCTCCATTCCTGGTGTCTGTCTGTAACCAGCTCCATTCCTGGTGTCTGTAACCAGCTCCATTCCTGGTGTCTGTAACCAGCCCCATTCCTGGTGTCTGTCTGTAACCAGCTCCATTCCTGGTGTCTGTCTGTAACCAGCTCCATTCCTGGTGTCTGTCTGTAACCAGCTCCATTCCTGGTGTCTGTCTGTAACCAGCTCCATTCCTGGTGTCTGTAACCAGCCCCATTCCTGGTGTCTGTCTGTAACCAGCCCCATTCCTGGTGTCTGGAACCAGCTCCATTCCTGGTGTCTGTCTGTAACCAGCTCCATTCCTGGTGTCTGTAACCAGGTCCATTCCTGGTGTCTGTCTGTAACCAGCTCCATTCCTGGTGTCTGTAACCAGCTCCATTCCTGGTGTCTGTCTGTATCCAATTCCATTCCTGGTGTCTGTAACCAGCTCCATTCCTGGTGTCTGTAACCAGCTCCATTCCTAGTGTCTCTCTGTAACCAGCTCCATTCCTGGTATCTGTAACCAGCTCCATTCCTGGTGTCTGTCTGTAACCAGCTCCATTCCTGGTGTCTGTCTGTAACCAGCTCCATTCCTGGTGACTGTAACCAGCTCCATTCCTGGTGTCTGTCTGTAACCAATTCCATTCCTGGTATCTGTAACCAGCTCCATTCCTGGTGTCTGTCTGTAACCAGCTCCATTCCTGGTGTCTGTCTGTAACCAGCTCCATTCCTGGTGTCTGCCTGTAACCAGCTCCATTCCTGGTGTCTGTCTGTAACCATATCCATTCCTGGTGTCTCTCTGTAACCAGCTCCATTCCTGGTGTCTGTAACCAGCTCCATTCCTGGTGTCTGTAACCAGCTCCATTCCTGGTGTCTGCCTGTAACCAGGCCCATTCCTGGTGTCTGTCTGTAACCAGCTCCATTCCTGGTGTCTGGAATCAGCTCCATTCCTGGTGTCTGGAATCAGCTCCATTCCTGGTGTCTGGAATCAGCTCCATTCCTGGTGTCTGGAATCAGCTCCATTCCTGGTGTCTGTATCCAGCTCCATTCCTGGTGTCTGTCTGTAACCAGCTCCATTCCTGGTGTCTGTCTGTAACCAGCTCCATTCCTGGTGTCTGTCTGTAACCAGCTCCATTCCTGGTGTCTGTAACCAGCTCCATTCCTGGTGTCTATAACCAGCTCCATTCCTGGTGTCTGTAACCAGCTCCATTCCTGGTGTCTGTAACCAGCTCCATTCCTGGTGTCTGTCTGTAACCAGCTCCATTCCTGGTGTCTGTAACCAGCTCCATTCCTGGTGTCTGGAATCAGCTCCATTCCTGGTGTCTGTAACTAGCTCCATTCCCAGTTTTCTGTAACTAGCCAGTCCTGCCAGTGTATGTTGCGACAGGTACTTACCAGCGGCGCGGGTGGCCTCCGGGGTCCTCGGAGGGGCACGGGGGGTGCCCCCATGGTGGCCTGGCCCACGATCGGAGCCCACCGATCCGCCGGCGTGCCTGTGCCAGGAGGGCACTCTATTCCTCCGCACAGGTTGGTGTACCGGTCCACCATGGCCGATGAGGAGATGAACGCCCCCCTGCACATGCGCTGGGATGGCGCCAGCACACACTGGCGTTCCCGCGCAAGCGCCAAGTCGCGCCGGCCGGCGGAGGCCCTTCGGCGCCGGTTACCATGGCGCCAAGCTACTGCCAAGCCGGCCAGATGGCGCAAACCACTCCGGGGCCGATCGGACGCTGAAGGTGCGGAGGATTCCGCATTTTCGGGATGGCCCGACGCCGGAGTTGTTCTCGCCACTCCTTCGCGCCTGAGTTCCCCGCCCCTCCAAATTCAAAAGAATTCCACCCCTGGTGTCTGTATCCATCTCCATTCCTGGTGTCTGTATCCATCTCCATTCCTGGTATCTGTAACCAGCTCCATTCCTGGTGTCTGTAACCAGCTCCATTCCTGGTGTCTGTATCCATCTCCATTCCTGGTGTCTGTAACCAGCTCCATTCCTGGTGTCTGTCTAACCAACTCCATTCCTGGTGTCTGTCTGTAACCAGCTCCATTCCTGGTGTCTGTCTGTAACCAGCTCCATTCCTGGTGTCTGTAACCAACTCCATTCCTGGTGTATGTAACCAGCTCCATTCCTGGTGTCTGTCTGTAACCAGCTCCATTCCTGGTGTCTGTAACCAACTCCATTCCTGGTGTCTGTAACCAGCTCCATTCCTGGTGTCTGTCTGTATCCAGCCCCATTCCTGGTGTCTGTCTGTAACCAGCACCATTCCTGGTGTCTGTATCCATCTCCATTCCTGGTGTCTGTAACCAGCCCCATTCCTGGTGTCTGTCTAACCAACTCCATTCCTGGTGTCTGTCTGTAACCAGCTCCATTCCTGGTGTCTGTCTGTAACCAGCTCCATTCCTGGTGTCTGTCTGTAACCAGCCCCATTCCTGGTGTCTGTAACCAACTCCATTCCTGGTGTATGTAACCAGCTCCATTCCTGGTGTCTGTCTGTAACCAGCTCCATTCCTGGTGTCTGTAACCAACTCCATTCCTGGTGTCTGTAACCAGCTCCATTCCTGGTGTCTGTCTGTATCCAGCCCCATTCCTGGTGTCTGTCTGTAACCAGCACCATTCCTGGTGTCTGTAACCAGCTCCATTCCTGGTGTTTGTCTGTAACCAGCTCCATTCCTGGTGTCTGTCTGTAACCAGCTCCATTCCTGGTGTCTGTCTGTAACCAGCTCCATTCCTGGTGTCTGTCTGTAACCAGCTCCATTCCTGGTGTCTGTCTGTAATCAGATCTATTCCTGGTGTCTGTAACCAGCTCCATTCCTGGTGTCTGTAACCAGCTCCATTCCTGGTGTCTGTAACCAGCTCCATTCCTGGTGTCTGTCTGTAACCAGCACCATTCCTGGTGTCTGTAACCAGCCCCATTCCTGGTGTCTGTCTGTAACCAGCTCCATTCCTGGTGTCTGTCTGTAACCAGCCCCATTCCTGGTGTCTGTCTGTAACAAGCTCCATTCCTGGTGTCTGTCTGTAACCAGCTCCGTTCCTGGTGTCTGTAACCAGCTCCATTCCTGGTGTCTAACCAGCTCCATTCGGTGTCTGTAACCATTGAATCATAGAATTTACAGTGCAGAAGGAGGACATTCGGCTCATCGAGTCTACCCAGGTCCTTACAAAGAACACCATAATGAAGCCCACGTATCTACCTTCTCTTATAAGCCAGTAACCCCCACTTAACATCTTCTGGACAGTAAGGGCAATTTAGCATGGCCAATCCACCTAACCCACACATTTTTGGACTGTGGGAGGAAACCGGAGCACCCGGAGGAAACCCACGCACACACGGGGAGAAAATGCAGACTCCGCGCAGACAGTGACCCAAGCCCGGAATCGAACCTGGGACCTTCAAGCTGTGAAGCAACTGTGCTAACCACTTTGCTACCGTACTGCCCTATGATATTAGAACTATACCCAGTTCAAGGTGAAAGCGGAGGTCATTCCATACAATTGTGATACATGTACACTTTGCACAGTCAATATGAGTCATGCTGCCCGAGGGGGTTCTATATAATTCCCTTTCCTCAGTTCACTCAGGCTGAACGGCCTTGGACAGCGACCATCCCCCATTGCGTCTCTATGGCAGCTGCCCCAAGCTTTAGTGTGTCCCTGAGCACCTAGCCCTGGGTTTGGAATATGCCAGTCTGCAACATTCAGTCGGGGACAACTCTTTGTGCTGGAAGACCAACAGATTTCCGGCAGACCAAAGAGAGTCTTTCACTAAAGTTGATGATCCTTCAGCAACAGTTGATGTTTGTCTCGGTGTGCGTCCTGCGTCACGGAGCTGCTCTGGACGAACCGCGACAAAAACCACGTCATCTCTCTCCAGACCTTCTTGCAAAGGCACGTTCCACAAGGAAGGAGACAATGGTCTCTTCCCCATCACAGTCACCACGAGAGCAACGTGCTGATGGGATGAGATGCCCACATGTGGGAAGGATCCGATGGGGAGGGCCTTTGGTGCTTGTTTGAAAGTTCTGGTGATGAAGCATTCTGCCAAAAGACTTTAATAATCTTTTCAGGGAATCATCCGACAGGATCCACCGTCTCCTTTTCCTGAGGGGCCTCCAAGACTACGTACAGACCACCGCCTGATGGACTTGTATTTTTCTTCATATGTTTTTCCACATGGGACATGTGGTACAGCACGTTCCAACTACTTGGAATGTTCCTCGGCAGCGCAGCCAGCCAAATCGTTCACAACACCAGGACAGGTAGAACCTCAGCACATAGTGATACTTGGGGCGGGATTCTCCGTTTGGGAGACTAAGTGCTGACACCGGGACTGAATCATGAGTGTTCTACGCTGCCGAAAGCTGTGCCAGTCCCAGAGCAATTCTGCTCCCATTAATGGACCAGCACCAATGCCACCTGGAACTCCGATGCATGTCGACCCTCAGCCCAGCCAAGAAGATGACACTGGTTGCGCTGCAGCATGCTCATCCCATTGATGAGTCAGCTAAGGCCAGAAGGTACCTGGGGGGGGGGGTGACCTGGGGAGGCACCAAAGCACTAAGTTCACGGTGGGCAGTCAGTGGCGAGTGCAGTCGAATGGCGGCCTTGCAGGCTGCGGCAATGGTGATCTGTGGCCGGCCACCCCGACCCCATGGCCCACCTCCTGGCCGCCCCCACTACTCCCCCCAGCCTTGGCAGACGCGCCCCCCCCCCCCCCCCCCCCAGCCATCGGCAATACTGTCAGCACACTATAGTGATGTTGGACACTATTCGTACCCCCTCTCTCTCATCAACCATGGCACCTGTTTCCCAATTTGAAATACCACAAGTGAACCTCGGCGTCGGTAATTCCTCCTGGCGGAGGTGGAGCACCGTGGGAGGCTTGGAGAATACCGGGTCCGGCCTATTAATGATACGGCAACGGTGTTTATGTACAATTTGCTTGGCCACGCCAGCAGGCAGCGTAGAACGCATCCACGCCGCTGGCGAGGGACCGGAGCATGGCATTCCATTTGCCGCCTAGTGCAGACCTCGATTCTCGGCTGACACCCGATTCTCAGCTCAATCGTGTTTCCGGCGTCAGACGATGGAGAATCCGAGTTTGGTAATTACATACCGAGCAGTTACGAGGAATTACGAAAAGCTAGATGTGCCTCCAATTACTTTCCCAGGATTTATCTGTACTCCCTCTGTTCTGCTTAATCCAACTGTACCCAGTTAGTTTCTCCCTAAACTTGCCTGCACCAGTTTTTATTCTATGTCTCTATGTATTCAGCATCCATAGCAACCATCTGTAATCAGCTACATTTCTCTGTCTCAGTCTCAAACCCACTACGTTCCCCGGAATGTCTCCACCCCAATCCCAGACACTGCGAATGCTGGAAATCTGAACTAAAACAGAAAATGCTGGAAATTCTCAGCAGGTCTGACAGCGTCTGTGGAGGAAGAAATAGTTCAGGTTTCGGGTTGATGTCCTTGCGCTGACCCAGCAGTGCCCAGTTCCATTCATTATCAGTCTATTGTGGCCAGCTCCAATTACCCAGAGTCTGGCCAGGTGCTGATCCCCTGTGTCTGTCTGCAGCCAGCTCCCTGCTGCCTTGAGTCTGTCTGTAACCAGCTCTGCTTTGTACCAGCTCCATTCCCTCGAGATTATCCTGTCCATAAACACATTTGTACCTTGCGTTACAATCTTGTTTAAATTTGATTGATGTGTCTCTCCATTTCTAACCCTGGCCTGTGGCCCTTGTCTTTTGTCATTTATAAATGGGTTATTTTTAATCTGAGGTGGTTGATCTGGTTAAAGTGCTCTCGGGGATGTGGTTGATCTGGTTAAAGTGCTCTCAGGGATGTGGTTGATCTGGTTAAAGTGCTCTCAGGGATGTGGTTGATCTGGTTAAAGTGCTCTCAGGGATGTGGTTGATCTGGTTAAAGTGCTCTCAGGGATGTGGTTGATCTGGTTACAGTGCTCTCAGGGATGTGGTTGATCTGGTTAAAGTGCTCTCAGGGATGTGGTTGATCTGGTTAAAGTGCTCTCAGGGATGTGGTTGATCTGGTTAAAGTGCTCTCAGGGATGTGGTTGATCTGGTTAAAGTGGTCTCAGGGATGTGGTTGATCTGGTTAAAGTGGTCTCAGGGATGTGGTTGATCTGGTTAAAGTGCTCTCAGGGATGTGGTTGATCTGGTTAAAGTGGTCTCAGGGATGTGGTTAATCTGGTTAAAATGCTCTCAGGGATGTGGTTGATCTGGTTAAAGTGCTCTCAGGGATGTGGTTGATCTGGTTAAAGTGCTCTCAGGGATGTGGTTGATCTGGTTAAAGTGCTCTCAGGGATGTGGTTGATCTGGTTAAAGTGCTCTCAGGGATGTGGTTGATCTGGTTACAGTGCTCTCAGGGATGTAGTTGATCTGGTTAAAGTGCTCTCAGGGATGTGGTTGATCTGGTTAAAGTGGTCTCAGGGATGTGGTTGATCTGGTTAAAGTGGTCTCAGGGATGTGGTTGATCTGGTTAAAGTGCTCTCAGGGATGTGGTTGATCTGTAATCTTCAATCGGCTCTGAAGCAGCAGCGTTGAAGGAGTGGGGCACTTTGCAGCTCCCTGCTTCACTCCGCAGTCACGGAAGATTTCAAACTCCTACCCCAGCAAATTAATTCAGAGCAACCACGTCTTGGGAGAAAAACGTTGAGGGACAGATTGTAATCAGGTCTGTACAACCGGGGGCTACTGGCGAATAAGTAAAAGTGTTTGGAGGAAGGTGGTGCGGAACCTGTGATAGGCAGTATGGTGCTGGTGAGCTTGTGAAAAACAGGGGCAGTGGTGTTTTTGGGGGGGTGGGGCATGCTGGCGCAACTGTGAGAGCAGGACGCAAAACACTCAAGCGGCATGGTGGCACTGTGGGGTGGCATGGTGGTACAGTGGGGTGGCATGGTGGCACAGTGGGGTGGCATGGTGGCACAGTGGGGCGGCATGGTGACACAGTGGGGTGGCATGGTGACATAGAGGGGCAGCATGGTGGCATAGAGGGGCAGCATGGTGGCACAGTGGAGCGGCATGATGGCACAGTGGGGCGGCATGATGGCACAGTGGGGCGGCATGGTGGTGTAGTGGGGCGGCATGGTGGTGTAGTGGGGCGGCATGGTGGTGTAGTGGGGCGGCATGATGGCACAGTGGAGCGGAATGATGGTACAGTGGGGCGGCATGGTGGCGTAGTGGGGCAGCATGGTGGTGTAGTGGGGCAGCATGGTGGTGTAGTGGGGCAGCATGGTGGCACAGTGGGGCGGCATGGTGGCACAGTGGGGCGGCATGGTGGCACAGTGGGGCGGCATGGTGGCTTAGTGGGGCAGCATGGTGGCACAGTGGGGTGGCATGGTGGCACAGTGGGGCAGCATGGTAGCACAGTGGGGCGGCATGATGGCACAGAGGCGGCATGATGGCACAGTGTGGCAGCATGGTGGCACGGTGGGGCGGCATGGTGGCACAGTGGGCCAGCATGGTGTAACAGTGGCTAGCACCGTTACCTCACAGCACCAGGGATCCGGGTTCGATCCCAACCTTGGGAGACTGTGTGGAGTTTGCACTTTCTCCCCGTGTCTGCGTGGGTATCCTCCGGGTGCTCCGGTTTCCTCTCTCCGTGGATTGGCCATGGTCAATTAGTGTCCAGGGATGTGCAGGTTAGCTGGGATTACAGGATTGCAGGGGATAGAGTGGGGACATGGGTAAGGTGCTCTTTCAGAGGATCGGTGCAATCTCGATAGGCCGAGTGGCCTCCTTCTGCACTGTAGTGATTCGATGATTCAATAAGATTCTGAGGGACAGAAGTGCAGGGACCAAACAGCTCAAATACTGGGAGGTATCGTTAAATCCAGTACAACTGGTCACCCTGACTCACTACCACACGGAATAATTGAGGGGAAAGTCCTTTATAGGAAAGCTAAATAAATACAAGTAAAAAACAATGGAAAGCTAGTTTAATAGAAACATGGGAGGATGGGAGGCGGGCGGGTTGATGAGAGGAGAGTTAATGGGAGGGGGGTTGATGGGAGGAGGATGGGTTAATGGGAGGAGGGTAGGCTATTGGGAGGATGGGTTGATGGGAAGAGGATGGGTTGATGGGAGGAGGGTGGGTTAATGCGAGGATGGGTTGATGGGAAGAGGATTGGTTGATGGGAGGAGGATTGGAGGATGGGAAGAGGATGGGCTGATGGGAGGAGGGTGGGTTGATGGGAGGAGGATGGGTTGATGGGAGGAGGATGGGTTGTTGGGAGGAGAATGGGATGATGGGAGGAGGATGGGTTGATGGGAGGCAGATGAGTTGATGGGAGGAGGATGGGTTTATGGGAGGAGGATGGGAAGATGGGAGGAGGGCGGGTTTATGGGAGGAGGGTGGGTTGATGGGAGGAGGATTGGAGGATGGGAAGAGGATGGGTTGATGGGAGGAGGGTGGGCTAATGGGAGGATTGGAAGATGGGAGGAGGATGCGTTGATGGGAGGAGGATGGGTTGATGGGAGGAGGATGGGTTGATGCGAGGATGGGTTGATGCGAGGATGGGTTGATGGGAGGAGGATGGGTTGATGGGAGGAGGATGGGATGATGGGACGGGGATGGGTTGATGGGAGGAGGATGGGTTGATGGGAGGAGGATGGGTTGATGCGAGGATGGGTTGATGGGAAGAGGATGGGTTGATGGGAGGTGGATGGGATGATGGGAGGAGGATGGGTTGATGCGAGGATGGGTTGATGGGAGGAGGATGGGTTGATGGGAGGAGGATGGGTTGATGCGAGGATGGGTTGATGGGAGGAGGGTGGGTTGATGGGAGGAGGATGGTTTGATGCGAGGATGGGTTGATGGGAAGAGGATGGGTTGATGGGAGGTGGATGGGATGATGGGTGGAGGATGGGTTGATGGGACGGGGATGGGTTGATGGGAGGTGGATGGGATGATGGGTGGAGGATGGGTTGATGGGAGGCGGATGGGATGATGGGTGGAGGATGGGTTGATGGGACGGGGATGGGTTGATGGGAGATGGCTGGGTTGATGGGAGGCGGATGAGATGATGGGAGGAAGGGTTGATGGGAGAATGGGTTGATGGGAGGAAGGGTTGATGGGAAGAAGATGGGAGGATGGATTGATGGTAGGGTGGGTTGATGGGAGGAAGGGTTGATGGGAAGAAGATGGGAGGATAGATTGATGGGAGGATGGGTTGATGGGAAGAGGATGGGTTGATGGGAAGAGGATGGGTTGATGGGAAGAGGATGGATTGATGGTAGGATGGGTTGATGGGAGGAGGTTGGGTTGATGGGAGGAGGATGGCTTGATGGGAGGAGGGTGGGTTGATGAGAAGAGGATGTGTTGATGGGAGGTGGATGGGTTGATGGGAGGAGGGTGGGTTGATGGGAGGAGGATGGTATGATGGGAGGTGGATAGGTTGATGGGAGGAGGATGGATTGATGGGAGGAGGATGGTATGATGGGAGGTGGATGGGTTGATGGGAGGAGGGTGGGTTGATGAGAAGAGGATGTGATGATGGGAGGTGGATGGGTTGATGGGAGGAGGGTGGGTTGATGGGAGGAGAATGGCTTGATGGGAGGAGGGTGGGTTTATGAGAAGAGGATGTGTTGATGGGAGGTGGATGGGTTGATGGGAGGAGGGTGGGTTGATGGGAGGAGGATGGTATGATGGGAGGTGGATAGGTTGATGGGAGGAGGGTGGGTTGATGCGAGGAGGATGGTTTGATGGGAGGTGGATGGGTTGATGGGAGGAGGGTGGGTTGATGGGTGGAGGGTGGGTTGGAACGAGGATCGGTTGATGTGAGAATGGGAAGATGGGAGGATGGGTTGATGAGAGGAGGAAGGGTTGATGGGAGGAGGATGGTTTGATAGGAGGTGGATGGGTTGATGTGAGGAGGATGAGAAGATGGGAGGGTGGGTTGATGGGTGGAGGATGGGATGATGGTAGGAGGATGGGAGGATGGAAAGATGGGAGGAAGGTTGGTTGATGGGAGGAGGATGGGTTGATGGGAGGAGGATGGGTTGATGGGAGGAGGATGGGTTGATGGGAGGAGGATGAGTTGATAGGAGGATGGGTTGATGGGAGGAGGATGGGTTGATGGGAGGGGGATGGGTTGATGGGAGGTGGATGGGTTGATGGGAGGATGGGTTGATGGGAAGAGGATGGGGTGATGGGAGGATGGATTAATGGGAGGAGGATGGGTTAATGGGATGATGGGTGGATGGGTTGGATGATAATGGATGAGAGAAGGTGTGATGGAGTATAAACCCCTTCACGGCTTTGGTCAAGTGGCCTGCTTCTGAGGTGTAAAAATTTGGAGGAGCATTCTCTGGGGGGTTGAGGATTCCTGTGAGCTTGCCTCCTCCTCTATGTTGTTCTTCCCGCTTCCTCAAGACCCACCTGTTCCCCCTTCGTAGATGGATCCTTGATCAAGAAACAACTGAAATATCAGACTTTCCTTTTGATGATTCAGAACCTGCAGCAACAACTGACAGCAGATTTATAACATTAAGTAAAAGCCACAAACTGCTGCTTGAAAATGTCTCCAAAACCTCTTTATTGTTTTACCTAAAATTTGCTCAGATAAATAGGCAGCAAAAATAACGTGATGACCATTATGTAATTTTTCCCTCAATAAAGTTTGAAGTGGATGCCTCGGGGCTTTTCCCACCCACAGTTGCTGGGTGGGATTAGAAGGTTGTCAGACAAGCTCCATCCATGTCCATTCCCAGCTGTTGGCCACACTCTTCCCAGTTGGAAGGGGTAGGATTTAGCCGGCATGGCTCCTCTGGTTTGCTTCTGAAACACTGCTCGCTCGTGCTTCATGCTGTTCTTGCTTTTCCTCCTCCATTGATTTCCAAGAGTATAAATTACCACAAGAACCTCCTTTTGAAAAGTAATTGCAGTGCCTGACCCCACGATGGGTTCAGGACATTCTCCAAGCCACTGCAAGCTGTTTAAGATGGTTTAAGTAGCGGAATCCAAAGTGCTGGGCAATCAAAATGTCTGAAACACTTCTGAGTATTTTAGCTGAGACAGCTGATAACCCTTTCAAGACAACGCTGGAACGAGCCTCCTCCACACTTCTGTGGGAGGAATCAGGAACTAACGATGCCAATTTGCATAAAGATGGAAATGATGTGAAACATTGTGGTTTCAACATCCAGCCCTGATTTGCATTTATTTATAAAGCCCCCACCTCTTTCCAGGGAGAAGTCTGGTCATTGAATCATAGAATCCCTACAGTGCAGTAGAAAGCCATTCTCCAATCGAGCCTGCACCGACTTTCCGAAAGAACAGCCCAGGCCCACTCCCCCCTCCTATCCCCACAATCCCACAACCTAACCTAATCTTTGGACACTAAGGGACAATTGATCCTGGTCAATCCACCTAACCTGCATGCTTTGGTTTGTGGGAAGAAACCGGAGCACTTGGAGGAAAGCCATGCAGACATAGGGTGGAAACTCCACACAGTCATCCCAAGGCTGGAATCGAACCTGGCTGGTCCCTACCACCCTGTGTCTTTGCACTAACCGAGCGGTAGGAACTCGGTCAGTTCATAAATGAAGTCTGACCCTTTGATGAGAACAAGAGGGAGCCTCCAAACCAAGACGGGAGAGCTGGTGAAAAAATGGCAATGGAAAATTGGGACTAGCTTAGTGGTAAAAACTAGGCGCCATGGACAAGTTGGGCCGAAGGGCCAGTTTCCATGCTGTAAACCATTATGACTGTAAAATGATCTGTAGTGTGCCCAGTATTGGGCGAGTTTGTCAGCTCCGACCTCAATTCTCCACAACCGTCTCGTTGAGAGAATTGATATCAAAACTCTTGAGTGCACACTTATTTTCAGTGCTTCTCAACTGTGCAGTGATGCACGATTAATTGTTGCATTTGGCATTGTAGAAGCCAGGTGGACACATCAACATTCAGGTGCCCAGAAACAGTGGGTACACTGCAGTAAGTCAGGGACTGATAACTGCCTCATCAAACATTAATGTCTTCCTCTTCATCCTCCTCAGTGAAGATGACGCTGTAACAATGTTCAAGACTGCAACAGTCCTGAATATGACGGGGCCTGGCTATGTTTGGCTTGTTGGAGAGAGAGAGATATCTGGCAGGGCCATGCAACATGTTCCAGAAGGTAAGATAACGAAATCCTGAGGTCATCTCTCTGAACCTTCACACATATTCCTCAGGAATTTCATAATGTGACATCCAAACATTGTCACTGGATCTCACATCCACATGCTATTTAACTCTCGAAACAACCCTTCACTGTACAACTCTTAATATACCACACCCCTCACTGTAACACTGAAATATACCCCACACCCCTCACTGTAACACTCTGATATACCCCACACCCCTCACTGAAACACTCTGATATACCCCACGCCCCTCACTGTAACACTCTGATATACCGCACATCCCTCACTGTAACACTGAAATATACCCCTCTCACTGAAACACTCTGATATATCCCACACCCCTCACTGTAACACTGAAATATACCCCACACCCCTCACTGTAACACTCTGATATACCGCACATCCCTCACTGTAACACTGAAATATACCCCTCTCACTGAAACACTCTGATATATCCCACACCCCTCACTGTAACACTGAACGTACCCCTCTCACTGAAACACTCTGATATACCCCACACCCCTCACTGTAACACTGAACGTACCCCTCTCACTGAAACACTCTGATATACCCCACACCCCTCACTGTAACACTGAACGTACCGCTCTCACTGAAGCACTCTGATATACCCCACACCCCGCACTGTAACACTGAAATGTACCCCTCTCACTGAAACACTCTGATATACCCCACACCCCTCACTGTAACACTGAAATGTACCCCTCTCACTGAAACACTCTGATATACCCCACACCCCTCACTGTAACACTGAAATGTACCCCTCTCACTGAAACACTCTTATATATCCCACACCCCTCACTGTAACACTCTGATATACCCCACACCCCTCACTGTAACACTGAAATGTACCCCTCTCACTGAAACACTCTGATATATCCCACACCCCTCACTGTAACACTCTGATATACCCCACACCCCTCACTGTAACACTGAAATATACCCCTCTCACTGAAACACTCTGATATATCCCGCACCCCTCACTGTAACACTGAACGTACCCCTCTCACTGAAACACTCTGATATACCCCACACCCTTCACTGTAACACTGAACGTACCCCTCTCACTGAAGCACTCTGATATACCCCACACCCCGCACTGTAACACTGAAATGTACCCCTCTCACTGTAACACTCTTATATATCCCACACCCCTCACTGTAACACTCTGATATACCCCACACCCCTCACTGTAACACTGAAATGTACCCCTCTCACTGAAACACTCTGATATATCCCACACCCCTCACTGTAACACTCTGATATACCCCACACCCCTCACTGTAACACTCTGATATACCCCACACCCCTCACTGTAACACTCTGATATACCCCACACTCCTCACTGTAACACTCTGATATACCCCACACCCCTCACTGTAACACTCTGATATACCCCACAGCCCTCACTGTAATACTCTGATATACCCCACACCCCTCACTGTAACATTCTGATATACCCCACACCCCTCACTGTAACACTCTGATATACCCCACAGCCCTCACTGTAATACTCTGATATACCCCACAACCCCTCACTGTAACACTCTGATATACCCCACACCCCTCACTGTAACACTCTGATATACCCCACACCTCTCACTGAAACACTCTGATATATCCCACACCCCTCACTGTAACACTCTGATATACCCCACAACCCCTCACTGTTACACTCTGATATACCGCACATCCCTCACTGTAACACACTGATATACTCCACACCCCTCAATGTAACACTCTGATATACCCCACACCCCTCACTGTAACACTCTGATATACCCCACAACCCCTCACTGTAATACTCTGATATATCTCAAATCCCTCACTGTAACACTCTGATATACCTCACATCACTCACTGTAACACTCTGATATACCCCACATCCCTCACTGAAATACTCTGATATACCCCACACCCCTGACTATATCACTCTGATATACCCCACACCCCTCACTGTAACAATATGATATACCGCACTCTCCTCACTATAATACTCTGAATAACCCCACACTCCTCCCTGTAACACTCTGATATACCCACACCTTCACTGTAACACTCTGATATACCCCACGCCCCTCACTGTAACACTCTGAATAACCCCACACCCCTTACTGCAACACTCTGAATAACCCCACACCCCTCACTGTAACACTCTGATTGACCCCACACCCCTCACTGTAACACTCTGAATAACCCCACACCCCTCACTGTAACACTCTGATATACCCCACACCCCTCACTGTAACACTCTGAATAACCCAACACCCCTCACTGTAACACTCTCATATACCCCACAACCCCTCACTGTAACACTCTGATATACCGCACATCCCTCACTGTAACACTCTGATATATCCCACACCCCTCACTGTAACAATGAGATATCCCACACCCCGCACTGTAACACTCTGATATATCCCACACCCCTCACTGTAACACTCTGATATACCCCACACCTCTCACTGTAACACTGATATATCCCACACCCCTCACTGCAACACTGATATATCCCACACCCCTCATTGTAACAATGAGATATCCCACACCCCTCACTGTAACACTCTGACAAACCCCACAACCCTCACTGTAACACTCTGATACACCCCTCACTGTAACACTGATATATCCCACACCCCTCACTGTAACACTGATATATCCCACACCCCTCACTGTAACACTGAAATATACCCCCCCCCCCTCACTATAACACTCTGATAGACCCCACACCCCTCCCTGTAACACTGATATACCCCACACCCCTCACTGTAACAATCATATATACCCCACACCCCTCACTGTAACACTCTGAATAATCCCACACCCCTCACTGTAACACACTGATATACCCCACACCCCTCACTGTAACACTCTGATTGACCCCACACCCCTCACTGTAACACTCTGAATAACCCCACACCCCTCACTGTAACACTCTGATATACCCCACACCCCTCACTGTAACACTCTGAATAACCCCACACCCCTCACTGTAACACTCTCATATACCCCACAAGCCCTCACTGGAACACTCTGATATACCCCACACCCCTCACTGTAACACTCTGATATACCCCACACCCCTCATTGCAACACTCTGACATACTCCACACCCCTCACTGTAACACTCTGATATATCCCACACCCTTCACTGGAACACTCTGATACTCCACACCTCTCACTGTAACTCTGATATATCCCACACCCCTCACTGTAACACTGATATATCCCACACCACTCACTGTAACACTCTGATATACCCCACAGCCCTCACTGTAACACTCTGATATATCCCACACCCCTCACTGTAACACTCTGATATGTCCCACACCCCTCACTGTAACACTCTGATATATCCCACACCCTTCACTGTAACACTCTGATATACCCCACACCTCTCACTGTAACACTGATATATCCCACACCCCTCACTGTAACTCTGATATATCCCACACCCCTCACTGTAACAATGAGATCTCCCACACCTCTCACTGTAACACTCTGATATATCCCACACCCCTCACTGTAACACTCTGATATACCCCACACCTCTCACTGTAACACTGATATATCCCACACCCCTCACTGCAACACTGATATATCCCACACCCCTCATTGTAACAATGAGATATCCCACACCCCTCACTGTAACACTCTGACAAACCCCACAACCCTCACTGTAACACTCTGATACACCCCTCACTGTAACACTGATATATCCCACACCCCTCACTGTAACACTGATATATCCCACACCCCTCACTGTAACACTGAAATATACCCCCCCCCCTCACTATAACACTCTGATAGACCCCACACCCCTCCCTGTAACACTGATATACCCCACACCCCTCACTGTAACAATCATATATACCCCACACCCCTCACTGTAACACTCTGAATAACCCCATACCCCTCACTGTAACACTCTGAATAATCCCACACCCCTCACTGTAACACACTGATATACCCAACACCCCTCACTGTAACACTCTGATTAACCCCACACCCCTCACTGTAACACTCTGAATAACCCCACACCCCTCACTGTAACACTCTGATATACCCCACACCCCTCACTGTAACACTCTGAATAACCCCACACCCCTCACTGTAACACTCTCATATACCCCACAACCCCTCACTGTAACACTCTGATATACCCCACACCCCTCACTGTAACACTCTGATATACCCCACACCCCTCATTGCAACACTCTGACATACCCCACACCCCTCACTGTAACACTCTGATATATCCCACACCCTTCACTGTAACACTCTGATACTCCACACCTCTCACTGTAACTCTGATATGTCCCACACCCCTCACTGTAACACTGATATATCCCACACCACTCACTGTAACACTCTGATATACCCCACACCCCTCACTGTAACACTCTGATATATCCCACACCCCTCACTGTAACACTCTGATATGTCCCACACCCCTCACTGTAACACTCTGATATATCCCACACCCTTCACTGTAACACTCTGATATACCCCACACCCCTCACTGTAACACTCTGATATGTCCCACACCCCTCACTGTAACACTGATATATCCCACACCACTCACTGTAACACTCTGATATACCCCACACCTCTCACTGTAACACTGATATATCCCACACCCCTCACTGTAACTCTGATATATCCCACACCCCTCACTGTAACACTCTGATATACCCCACACCTCTCACTGTAACACTGATATATCCCACACCCCTCACTGCAACACTGATATATCCCACACCCCTCATTGTAACAATGAGATATCCCACACCCCTCACTGTAACACTCTGACAAACCCCACAACCCTCACTGTAACACTCTGATACACCCCTCACTGCAACACTGATATATCCCACACCCCTCACTGTAACACTGATATATCCCACACCCCTCACTGTAACACTGAAATATACCCCCCCCCCTCACTATAACACTCTGATAGACCCCACACCCCTCCCTGTAACACTGATATACCCCACACCCCTCACTGTAACACTCATATATACCCCACACCCCTCACTATAATACTCTGAATAACCCCACACCCCCACTATAATACTCTGAATAACCCCACACCCCTTCCTGTAACACTGATATATCCCACACCCCTCAATGTAACACTGATATATCTCACACCCCTCAATGTAACACTGATATATCTCTCACCCCTCACTGTAACACTCTGATATACCCCACACCTCTCACTGTAACACTGATATATCCCACACCCCTCACTGTTACACTCTGATAGACCCCACACCCCTCACTGTAACACTCATATATACCCCACACCTCTCACTGTAACACTCTGATATACCCCACACCCCTCACTGTAACACTCTGAATAACCCCACACGCCTAACTATAACACTCTGATATACCCCACACCCCTCACTATAATACTCTGATATACCCAACACCCCTCCCTGTAACACTCTGAATAACCCCACACTCCTCCCTGTAACACTCTGATATACCCACACCTTCACTGTAACACTCTGATATACCCCACACCCCTCACTGGAACACTCTGAATAACCCCACACCCCTCACTGCAACACTCTGATATACCCCACACCCCTCACTGTAACACTCTGAATAACCCCACACCCCTCACTGTAACACTCTGATATACCCCACAACCCCTCACTGTAACACTCTGAATAACCCCACACCCCTCACTGTAACACTCTCATATACCCCACAACCCCTCACTGTAACACTCTGATATACCCCACACCCCTCACTGTAACACTCTGATATGTCCCACACCCCTCACTGTAACACTGATATATCCCACACCACTCACTGTAACACTCTGATATACACCACACCCCTCACTGTAACACTCTGATATATCCCACACCCCTCACTGTAACACTCTGATATATCCCACACCCCTCACTGTAACACTCTGATATATCCCACACCCTTCACTGTAACACTCTGATACTCCACACCTCTCACTGTAACTCTGATATGTCCCACACCCCTCACTGTAACACTGATATATCCCACACCACTCACTGTAACACTCTGATATACCCCACACCTCTCACTGTAACACTGATATATCCCACACCCCTCACTGTAACTCTGATATATCCCACACCCCTCACTGTAACAATGAGATCTCCCACACCTCTCACTGTAACACTCTGATATATCCCACACCCCTCACTGTAACACTCTGATATACCCCACACCTCTCACTGTAACACTGATATATCCCACACCCCTCACTGCAACACTGATATATCCCACACCCCTCATTGTAACAATGAGATATCCCACACCCCTCACTGTAACACTCTGACAAACCGCACAACCCTCACTGTAACACTCTGATACACCCCTCACTGTAACACTGATATATCCCACACCCCTCACTGTAACACTGATATATCCCACACCCCTCACTGTAACACTGAAATATACCCCACACCCCTCACTATAATACTCTGAATAACCCCACACCCCCACTATAATACTCTGAATAACCCCACACCCCTCCCTGTAACACTGATATATCCCACACCCCTCAATGTAACACTGATATATCTCACACCCCTCAATGTAACACTGATATATCTCACACCCCTCACTGTAACACTCTGATATACCCCACACCTCTCACTGTAACACTGATATATCCCACACCCCTCACTGTTACACTCTGATAGACCCCACACCCCTCACTGTAACACTCATATATACCCCACACCTCTCACTGTAACACTCTGAGATACCCCACACCCCTCACTGTAACACTCTGAATAACCCCACACGCCTAACTATAACACTCTGATATACCCCACACCCCTCACTATAATACTCTGATATACCCCACACCCCTCCCTGTAACACTCTGAATAACCCCACACTCCTCCCTGTAACACTCTGATATACCCACACCTTCACTGTAACACTCTGATATACCCCACACCCCTCACTGTAACACTCTGAATAACCCCACACCCCTCACTGCAACACTCTGATATACCCCACACCCCTCACTGTAACACTCTGAATAACCCCATACCCCTCACTGTAACACTCTGAATAACCCCACACCCCTCACTGTAACACACTGATACACCCCACACCCCTCACTGTAACACTCTGATATACCCCATACCCCTCCCTGTAACACTCTGAATAACCCCACACTCCTCCCTGGATCACTCTGATATACCCACACCTTCACTGTAACACTCTGATATACCCCACACCCCTCACTGCAACACTCTGAATAACCCCACACCCCTCACTGCAACACTCTGATATACCCCACACCCCTCCCTGTAACACTCTGAATAACCCCACACTCCTCCCTGGATCACTCTGATATACCCACACCTTCACTGTAACACTCTGATATACCCCACACCCCTCACTGCAACACTCTGAATAACCCCACACCCCTCACTGCAACACTCTGATATACCCCACACCCCTCACTGTAACACTCTGAATAACCCCACACCCCTCACTGTAACACACTGATACACCCCACACCCCTCACTGTAACACTCTGATATACCCCACACCCCTCACTGTAACACTCTGATATACCCCACACCCCTCACTGTAACACTCTGATACTCCACACCTCTCACTGTAACTCTGATATGTCCCACACCCCTCACTGTAACACTGATATATCCCACACCACTCACTGTAACACTCTCATAGACCCTACACCTCTCACTGTAACACTGATATATCCCACACCCCTCCCTGTAACACTGATATACCATACACCCCTCACTGTAACACTCATATATACCCCACACCCCTCACCATAATACTCTGAATAACCCCACATCCCCCACTATAATACTCTGAATAACCCCACACCCCTCCCTGTAACACTGATATATCCCACACCCCTCAATGTAACACTGATATATCTCACACCCCTCACTGTAACACTCTGATAAACCCCACACCTCTCACTGTAACACTGATATATCCCACACCCCTCACTGTTACACTCTGATAGACCCCACACCCCTCACTGTAACACTCATATATACCCCACACCCCTCCCTGTAACACTCTGATATACCCCACACCCCTCACTGTAACACTCTGAATAACCCCACACTGCTCCCTGTAACACTCTGATATACCCACACCTTCACTGTAACACTCTGATATACCCCACACCCCTCACTGTTACACTCTGAATAACCCCACACCCCTCACTGTAATACACCGATACACCCCACACCCCTCACTGTAACACTCTGTCATACTCCACACCCCTCACTATAACATTCTGATATATCCCACACCCTTCACTGTAACACTCTGATACTCCACACCTCTCACTGTAACTCTGATATGTCCCACACCCCTCACTGTAACACTGATATATCCCACACCACTCACTGTAACACTCTGATATACCCCACACCTCTCACTGTAACACTGATATATCCCACACCCCTCACTGTAACTCTGATATATCCCACACCCCTCACTGTAACAATGAGATATCCCACACCTCTCACTGTAACACTCTGAATAACCCCACACCCCTCACTGCAACACTCTGATATACCCCACACCCCTCACTGTAACACTCTGAATAACCCCATATCCCTCACTGTAACACTCTGAATAACCCCACACCCCTCACTGTAACACACTGATACACCCCACACCCCTCACTGTAACACTCTGATTGACCCCACACCCCTCACTGTAACACTCTGAATAACACCACACCCCTCACTGTAACACTCTGATATACCCCACACCCCTCAATGTAACACTCTGAATAACCCCACACCCCTCACTGTAACACTCTGAATAACCCCACACCACTCACTGCAACACTCTGATATACCCCACACCCCTCACTGTAACACTCTGAATAACCCCATACCCCTCACTGTAACACTCTGAATAACCCCACACCCCTCACTGTAACACACTGATACACCCCACACCCCTCACTGTAACACTCTGATTGACCCCACACCCCTTACTGTAACACTCTGAATAACACCACACCCCTCACTGTAACACTCTCATATACCCCACAACCCCTCACTGTAACACTCTGATATACCCCACACCCCTCACTGTAACACTCTGATATACCCCACACCCCTCACTGCAACACTCTGTCAAACTCCACACCCTTCACTATAACATTCTGATATATCCCACACCCTTCACTGTAACACTCTGATACTCCACACCTCTCACTGTAACTCTGATATGTCCCACACCCCTCACTGTAACATTGATATATCCCACACACCTCAATGTAACACTGATATATCCCACGCCCCTCACTGTAACACTGATATATCCCACACCCCTCACTGTAACACTCTGATATACCCCACACCTCTCACTGTAACTCTGATATATCCCACACCCCTCACTGTAACAATGAGATATCCAACGCCTCTCACTGTAACACTCTGATATATCCCACATCCCTCACTGTAACACTCTGATATACCCCACACCTCTCACTGTAACACTGATATATCCCACACCACTCACTGCAACACTGATATATCCCACACCCCTCACTGTAACACTGAAATATACCCCCCCCCTCACTATAACACTCTGATAGACCCCACACCCCTCCCTGTAACACTGATATACCCCACACCCCTCACTGTAACACTCATATATACCCCACACCCCTCACTATAATACTCTGAATAACCCCACACCCCCCACTATAATACTCTGAATAACCCCACACCCCTCCCTGTAACACTCTGATATATCCCACACCCCTCAATGTAACACTGATATATCTCACACCCCTCACTGTAACACTGATATATCCCACACCACTCACTGTAACACTCTGATATACCCCACACCTCTCACTGTAACACTGATATATCCCACACCCCTCACTGTTACACTCTGATAGACCCCACACCCCTCACTGTAACACTCATATATACCCCACACCTCTCACTGTAACACTCTGATTAACCCCACACCCCTCCCTGTAACACTCTGATATACCCCACACCCCTCACTGTAACACTCTGAATAACCCCACACCCCTCACTATAACACTCTGATATACCCCACACCCCTCACTATAATACTCTGATATACGCCACACCCCTCCCTGTAACACTCTGAATAACCCCACACTCCTCCCTGTAACACTCTGATATACCCACACCTTCACTGTAACACTCTGATATACCCCACACCCCTCACTGTAACACTCTGAATAACCCCACACCCCTCACTACAACACTCTGATATACCCCACACCCCTCACTGTAACACTCTGAATAACCCCACACCCCTCACTGTAACACTCTCATATACCCCACACCCCTCACTGTAACACTCTGAATAACCCCACACCCCTCACTGTAACACTCTCATATACCCCACAACCCCTCACTGTAACACTCTGATATACCCCACACCCCTCCCTTTAACACTCTGATATACCGCACATCCCTCACTGTAACACTCTGATATACCCCACACCCCTCACTGTAACACTCTGAATAACTCCACACCCCTCACTGTAACACTCTGAATAACTCCACACCCCTCACTGTAACACTCTGATATACCCCACACCCCTCACTGTAACACTCTGAATAACCCCACAACCCCTCACTGTAACACTCTGATATACCGCACATCCCTCACTGTAACACTCTGATATACCCCACACCCCTCACTGTAACACTCTGAATAACCCCACACCACTCACTGTAACACTGATATATCCCACACCCCTCACTGTAACACTCTGATATACCCCACACCCCTCACTGTAACACTCTGATATACCCACACCTTCACTGTAACACTCTGAATAACCCCTCACTGTAAGCTTCTGACATTTCCCACGCTTTGTGCCTTTGAATGTCAGTGGATTTTGGCCAGCCTTCCACATTTCCACGGGCCGGCTCGATGGGGTTGGGAGATCCCTGATTTGATATCTGCTGGTTTGATTTCCTGTACAGGTGTAATTGGCTTGCAATTGATTGATGGTAAAAATGAAAGTGCCCACATTAATGATGCGGTGGGTATCGTGGCACAATCCATCCATGAACTCTTTGAGAAGGAAAACATTACCGACCCTCCCAAAGGCTGTGTGGGGAACACCAACATCTGGAAAACTGGACCGCTGTTTAAAAGGTATTAAATTTACCCCAGGCTGACCTCACTTTATTCATTATGTGGCATATCTTGATCTTCAAATAATCACCTCATTGCTCTGTCTAGAATTCTACACTTGACCTATTTTACATCCTATATATTCACCTCTGGAAATGGAATTCTTTGGGAGTTTAAAATATGTTGTTAGTGGAATTAAAATCAGTTAAAACAAGTGTGGGTCCTGCAGTATGAGGGTCTGTCACAGGCGTGGTTAATGTAGGGCTGAGTACAGTACCACCCACACAGAGACCACATGGCCCAGGACCAAGGTCAGTGTAGGGTTGAGCAAGGATGTGTTAAGTCCTGAAAATGGAGACAGCTCCTCCACAGAATCACAGAATAATAAGTGCAGAAGAGGCCCTTCGGCCCATCCAGGCTGCATTGATACATGAAAAACACCTGACCGGCCCACCTAATCATTTTATCCAGCACTTGGCCCATAGTCTTGAATGTTATGACATGCTATGTCATGTCATAGGGGCAGCAGGGTAGCATGGTGGTTAGCATAAATGCTTCACAGCTCCAGGGTCCCAGGTTCGATTCCCGGCTGGGTCACTGTCTGTGTGGAGTCTGCACGTCCTCCCCCTGTGTGCGTGGGTTTCCTCCGGGTGCTCCGGTTTCCTCCCACAGTCCAAAGATGTGTGGGTTAGGTGGATTGGCCATGCTAAATTGCCCATAGTGTCCTAATAAAAGTAAGGTTAAGGGGGTTGTTGGGTTACGGGTATAGGGTGGATACGTAGGTTTGAGTAGGGTGATCATGGCTCGGCACAACATTGAGGGCCGATGGGCCTGTTCTGTGCTGTACTGTTCTATGTTCTATGCCAAGTGCTCATCCAGGTACTTCTTAAAAGATGAGAGGCAACCCACCTCTACCACTCTCCCAGGAAGCGCATTCCAGACCGTCACCACCCACTGGGTAAAAACGTTTTTCCTCAAATCCCCCAAACCTCCTGCCCCTCACCTTGAATTTGTACCACTTTGTGACTGCTCATCAAGCCTGCACCGGCCCTTGGAGAGAGCAAGCTACTTAAGCCCACTCCTCCACCCTATCCCCGTAGCCCAGTAACCCTAACTAACCTTTTGGACACTAAGGGGCAATTTATCATGGCCAATCCACCTAACCTGCACATCTTTGGACTGTGGGAGGAAACCGGAGCACCCGGAGGAAACCCACGCACACACGGGGAGAAAGTGCAAACTCCACACAGTTACCCGAGGCTGGAATTGAAACCGGGACCCTGGAGTTCTGAGGCAGCATTGCTAACCACTGTGCAACCGTGAACACAGGCAGCAATATTGCATGATTCCATCTCAAAGCGTGAGTTGAAGGTGGAGTAGTTTTTGGTGGGGCTTTCACAGGCTCCAAAAAAAATTCCCTCCAAGCAGCAACCAAGAGTTCGCATGTAGGCCTCGCGCAAGACAGTCCTTTGAAGTTACTGCGTTTGTGAAAATTGAACAGAAAAAATTAAAGAGGCCACACAATTAAACAAGTCACCCCCATCCTGCCCTCCAAATAACACAAAGGATACGTTGCTTCCGAGAGCATCAGTCAAGAGTCCCTCAGCATTCCGAGCAGGGGATCTCATTACCTTTACTGACTTCACAGGACGCCGCTCTGGAGAAGTGCGAGAGAAAGGAAGAGATTTGAGGTTGTACAAGAGAATGCTCATGGCTATGTTACACAATGTTAGGTTTCTATTTATGAGGCGCGTAAATATTATTTGTTTTCACCATATTTCCCTCTATCCATTGTTACCTCCCGCACGACACTTGCTTTTCACACTGTTACGGCACCATTTCTGGGTGACGCTGAAAGGAATGCTGTGTTGGGCTGGGGGAAGTGAGGGAAATGGCCTTTTGTGTTAGATGGGTGAACCAGTGGGACCTCCATGGGGGTAGCAGTCACCAGCAATCTCAGGCAGTATTTGCATTGCACTGGTATCCAGGTGGGACCGCATTCAGCCTCCTCCTCCTCCTCTTTGGAATTTTGTGAGTGAGGCTCTGCATTCTGTACCTAATTCATCCTACAGGAGATGTTGTAGAGAGCATACCCTGACCATTCTGGAAACCCTGGCTGCTGAGCATTGGAGGGGACCTCACGATCTGTTCAGGCTCCTGAAGCACATCTAATGTGGTTCGCTCAGTGACACGGTTGGTGGTCAGATAGATTTCATTGTATCCCTCCTGCGCCTCATGGGTTGGGTTCTTCACCAGCATCATCAGCTACCTTTGAAGGGGACATCCCTTACCTCCAAGCAGCCAGCAAAAAGCCTATTTTAAGGTGCAAAAGGATTAGGGAGGGTGGGCTGTTGTTGGGCATAAGCGGCAGCTGCCTCGGGATTTTGTGTACATCTGTATAAACCCCTTTTTGTAGGTTTACACCAGCTAAACGCTGATGGAGTGGAAGTCCTCATTATTGATGAATATTCCTAGTTTTTACACGGTGAGTGCAGTCAATGATGTCCTCCACCTGTAGGACACCATCCAGAACTGAACCCCTTCTCATTCTGACTGGATGTTAAAGTGAACATAATTTCCATCCCCTGGAAAACGTGTCAGCGGTCAGCTTCTTTAGGCTTTTCTGGGCACCGACTGGAAAATCCTGCAAATGTCTCCTGCAGGATTCTGAGGCAAAGTCAAGGGAGCTGAAGATTTTGGTAGTTCCTGGTCAATCATACCCGCCAGGTCCACATGGCAGCAAACGGACACATGTTCAATAGTAGCTTTCAAGAAGGAATTGGATAAATAAATGAATAGAAACATTTACAGGAACTTTGGGAAAGACAAGGGCAGAGAGGAGGAGAGCGAGTGAAATTAACCGGATTGCTTTTCGAAAGAGCCAGTACAGGCTCAATGGGCTGAATGGCCTTCTGCTCAGTTGTGTATCTGATGATTCTATGCTGTGATAAAGGTGCGAGTATAAATGAAAGTTTATTTCTTCTTTTCGTCCACTTTTCTTCTGTTCTACAGTTTACCTCTTTTGAACATTATTGGATCCACACTGTTTCTGACTTATTTCTGATTTAATTTTTTTTACTTCTGTCATTTTGATGTTGAGAAAGACTCCCTGTGTTCATGATCTGTCAAAGTAACTGGCTTTTTAATTATCCTTATTAATGACTTGGATGAGGGAGTTGAAGGGTGGGTCAGTAAATTTGCAGACGATACGAAGATTGGTGGAGTTGTGGATAGTGAGGAGGGCTGTTGTCGGCTGCAAAGAGACATAGATAGGATGCAGAGCTGGGCTGAGAAGTGGCAGATGGAATTTAACCCTGAAAAGTCTGAGGTTGTCCATTTTGGAAGGACAAATATGAATGCGGAATACAGGGTTAACGGTAGGGTTCTTGGCAATGTGGAGGAGCAGAGAGATCTTGGGGTCTATGTTCATAGATCTTTGAAAGTTGCCACTCAAGTGGATAGAGCTGTGAAGAAGGCCTATGGTGTGCTAGCGTTCATTAGCAGAGGGATTGAATTTAAAAGCCATGAGGTGATGATGCAGCTGTACAAAACCTTGGTCAGGCCACATTTGGAGTACTGTGTGCAGTTCTGGTCGCCTCATTTTAGGAAGGATGTGGAAGCTTTGGAAAAGGTGTAAAGGAGATTTGCAAGGATGTTGCCTGGAATTGAGAGTAGGTCTTACGAGGAAAGGTTGCGGGTGCTCGGCCTTTTCTCATTAGAACGGAGAAGGATGAGGGGCGACTTGATAGAGGTTTATAAGATGATCGGGGAATAGATAGAGTAGACAGTCAGAGACTTTTTCCCCGGGTGGAACAAGGGGACATAAATTTAAGGTGAATGGTGGTAGATATAGGGGGGATGTCAGAGGTAGGTTCTTTACCCAAAGAGTAGTGAGGGTATGGAATGCACTGCCTGTGGAAGCAGTTGAGTCGGAAACATTAGGGACCTTCAAGCGGCTATTGGATAGATGCATGGATTACGGTAGAATGATGGGATGTAGATTAATTTCTTGATTTCTTGATTTCTCGAGGAATTAAGGGCTATGGGGAGAGAGCGGGTAAATGGAGTTGAAATCGACCATGATTGAATGGTGGAGTGGACTCGATGGGCCGAATGGCCTTACTTCCGCTCCTATGTCTTATGGTCTTATGGTCTTAATTTGTTTTTAATCTAGGACAAAAGTTTGGCACAACATCGTGGGCCGAAGGGCCTGTTCTGTGCAGTATTTTTCTCTGTTCTTAACACTTTGTTTACTTGACAAAATAAATTCACTGTTGCTTTGATGTTGCTGCCATTAATACTCACTATAACAGCCATCTTACCTTGTGATCCCAAAACAACAGAAAACCTGCTCCGTTTTCCCATGATGGAAATCTTTGGTAATGTTGCAGGATGTGGATCCAGCCTTTCCATTGCTCCCATACTGCGTTACAGAGCTCTGTGATTAGGTGGAATATAAGAAATGGACATGTTCCCCTGCTTGATGCTGATCAGGAAACTTGCAAGGACAGACAGACTTTGTGCAGCTTGCCAGTTCTGCTCCAGCCATTCTGCAATGTTTGCAAGTTGTTCCAAATGACTGTCCTGCTGGCATCCTGCAGCCTTTGGACTTTCTGGCCTTCATTTGGTGTCATCGCCACTACATTGGCTGACACTGGAATTACTGCCGGGGATTTGAAATTCTCAAGTCTTCCTATCTCCACTGGAACATCGGAAGCAGAACCATTTCGGCTGTTTTTTTTACCGATGTTCCACCAATGGGATAATCCAGAGAATTTGTACCAAAATGACTGACAATGCTATCTTTACCAGGCGCAAATACTGAGAGCTTAGAATATACATTTTGGTTACTATCAGTGGCCGTTTTTATACAGCGGTGATCAAGGTCTAAGATCCTAGTCTAATTGTCACCTAATACTCAGCCAGACACATGCCCCAGCAGGGTACTGCATGATGGTTAGGACCATCACTTATGTTGCCTTTTTCCTAGCCAGAGATGCCAAGAGTGTTTTCAGCACTGTAAGACCATAGGACGTAGGAACAGAAGGAGGCCATTTAGCCCATTGAGTCTGCTATGCCATTCAATAAGTTCATGACTGGCCTGATATGATCATCCTTAACTCCAATTTCCTGCTTTATCCCATAACTCTTGATTCCCTTACTGATAAAAAAAATCTGTCTAGCTCAGTCTTGAACATACTTAATGAGGCCTCTGCGATAAATACAAATGGGTGACTCCTTACTCTGAGATTATGCCCTCCCCCACAAGAGGAAACATCTTCTCAACATCTACCCTGTCAAGTCCCCCAAGAATCATATATGTCTCAATAAGTTCGCCTCTCAATTTTCTGAACTCCAATGAGTACAGGCCCAACCTACTCAACCTCTCCTCATAAGAAAATCCCTTTATACCGGGAATCAACTTAGTGGACCTTCTCTGGACTGCCTCCAATGTCAGTCTATCTTTCCTTAGATAAGGGTACCAAAATTGTTCCAGATGTGGTCTAATTAGTACCGTGAACAGTTTTAGCAGGACTTCCCTGTTTTATACTCCATTCCCTGTGAAATAAAGGCCAACATTCCATTTGCCTTTCCTATTACCTGCTGAACTTGCATGCTAGATTTTTGTGAGGGATTAGGGTTTCTGCCATCTTCCTCCATTTAAATAATATTCAGCTCCTTTATTCTTCCTACTAAAGTGCACAACTTCACATTTTCCTACATTATATTCAATCTGCCAAGTTTCTACCCATTCACTTTATCTGTCTATATCCCTCTGTGGACTCTCTGTGTCATCCTCACCACTTGGTTCCTCACCTAGTTTTTGTCATCCACAAATTTGGCAATATTATATTCTCTTCCCACGTCCAGGTCTTTAATATATATTGTAAATAATTGTGGCCCCAGCACTGATCTCTGAGGCACTCCACTAGTTACAGGTTGTCATTCTGAAAATGCTCCTCTTATCGCCACACTTGGTATTTTCTTAGTTAGCCAATCCTCTATCCCTACTAACACACTACACCCAACACCATGGGCTCTTATCTTGCTATTAGCATTTTGTACGGTACCCTATTGAATGCTTTTTGGAAATCTAAGTATATTACATTAACTGGTTCTCCTTTATCTATCCTGCTCATTACCACCTCAAAGAATTCTAATTAATTAGCCAGGCATGATTTCCCCTTTATAAAGCCCTGCTGACTCTGCTTGATTATATAATTATTTCTAAATGCTTTGCAGTTACATCCTTTGCAATGGACTCTAACATTTTCCCAATGGTAGATTGTAAGCTAACAGGCCCAGAGTTACCTGTTCTTTGTCCCCCTCCCTTTTTGAATAAGGCAGCTTTCCAATCTGCTGAGACTTTTCCAGAATTACCCGCTTTCTGTTTAAAAAAAGAGGTCGGCAGAAAGCGGGTAATTATAGGCCAGTTAGCTTAACTTCGGTAGTAGGAAAGATGCTGGAATCTATCACCAAGGAAGAAATAGCAAGGCATCTAGATGGAAATTGTCCCATTTGGTTCTTAAAGGGCAGGTCGTGACTAACTAATTTAGTGAAATTTTTTGAGGACATTACCAGTGCGGTAGACAATGAGGAGGCAATGGATGTGGTATATCTGGATTTCCACAAAGCATTTGACAAGGTGCCATACAATAGGTTGCTGCATAAGATAATGATGCATGGTGTTAAGGGCAAAGTAGTAGCATGGATAGAGGATTGATTAATTAATAGAAAGCAAAGAGTTGGGATAAATGGGTGTTTCTCTGGTTGGCAATCAGTAGCTAGTGGTGTCCCTCAGGGATCTGTGTTGGGCTCACAATTGTTCACAATTTGCATGGATGATTTCGAGTTGGGTACCAAGGGCAATGTGTCCAAGTTTGCAGACGACACTAAGATGAGTGGTAAAGCGAAAAGTGCAGAGATACTGGAAGTCTGCAGAGGGATTTGGATAGGTTAAGTGAATGGGCTAGGGTCTGGCAGATGGAATACAATGTTGACAAATGTGAGGTTATCCATTTTGGTAGTAATAACAGCAAAAGGGATTATTATTTAAATTATAAAATATTAAAACATGCTGCTGTGCAGAGGGACCTGGGTGTCCGAGTGCATGAGTCGCAAAACATTGAGGGTGTTACAGGTGCAGGTGCAACAGGTGATTAAGAAGGCAAATGGAATTTTGTCCTTCATTGCTAGAGGGATGAAGTTTAAGACTAGGGAGGTTATGCTGCAACTGTATAAGGTGTTAGTGAGGCCACACCTGGAGTATTGTGTTCAGTTTTGGTCTCCTTACCTGAGAAAGGATGTAGTGGCGCTGGAGGGTGTGCAGAGGAGATTCACTCGGTTAATCCCAGAGTTGAGGGGGTTGGATTATGAGGAGAGGTTGAGTAGACCAGGACTACTCATTGGAATTTCAAAGGATGCGGGGGTGGGGTTGGGGGGAGTGTGGGGTGGGGGGGGGGAAATCTTATAGAAACATATAAAATTATGAAGGGAATAGATGCGGGCAGATTGTTTCCACTGGCGGGTGAAAGCAGAACTAGGGGGCATAGCCTCAAAATAAGGGGAAGTAGATTTAGGACTGAGTTTAGGAGGAACTTCTTCACCCAAAGGGTTGTGAATCTATGGAATTCCTTGCCCAGTGAAGCAGTTGAGGTTTCTTCATTAAATGTTTTCAAGGTAAAGATAGATAGTTTTTTGAAGAATAAAGGGATTAAGGGTTATGGTGTTCAGGCGGGAAAGTGGAGCTGAGTCCACAAAAGATCAGCCATGATCTCATTGAATGGTGGAGCAGGCTCTAGGGACCAGATGGCCTACTCCTGCTCCTAGTTCTTATGTTCTTAAATACCAGTGCATCAATTATCTCTGGAAGCAGAGCATCAGCTGAGATGAGGAGCAGCATTGACCTCATGGAGTTTAGGATAGGCTTCAGCCTCAGTGTTTAGCCCACAGGTCAGCACCCAACACTCTAACATTTAGCCGCTCTCATTCAGGAGGTCAGGGACTCGGAGATCTCATTAATTGCAATTATGTCCATAGTACAGTTGCTGAGGTGTCATTTGTTCATTGCCTGCAGGGTTTTGTTGTCCACGAAATATCGCGAAGGGTTCACAGGACAAGTGGAATTTAACGATGAAGGAGATCGAAAGTTTTCTAACTACAGCATTGTCAACGTGCAAAAAGGGAAGCTGGTGCAAATTGGAGTTTACAACGGCACAAATGTATGTATCAGAGAGTTAACCATAGCATTGAACCTTGACCCTGACACAACCTGAACACTAACCCTGATGGTTCTCGATCGGGCTTTCCAAAGGGTATGAATTGGGTGAAAACCAGCACAATGTTCAATTTTCCCTCTGTGAAACAACTTAGGACATGGAAGGTGTTATATAATCATCAAGGACACTTACATCGACTCCATAACCTCCCTGGCTCAACTAATCTGCTTCTGAAACCCTCATCCCTGCTTCTTATATCTCTTGACCTAATTATTCCCATGCTCTCCTAAGTTTCCAATGTCTGTAAACTGGAGTTCATCCAAAACATTGCTGACCGTATCCTTTCTAATAACGCGTCCTACTCACCAACACCCCTGTGCTCATTGACCTACGCTGGCCCCTGATCCGGCAGTGCCTGAATTGAAGGATTTAGCATTATTGTTTTCAAATCCCTCCATGCTTCACTCCTCTCTATCTCCCTCTTCCAGCCCGACAATCCTCGGAGATATTTGCGCTCCTCCAATGCTGGCGTCTTGTGCATTCCCGATTTTAATCGCTCTATCATTGGCGGCCATCCCTTCAGCAGTTTCCGTCCCAAAGTTTGGAAATGCCTCCCTAAACCTTTCTACCTCTCTAAGCAGCCTGCCTGATCGAAACCCCATCCACCAACTTAAATATTCCCTTCCCCCCCACCAGCCGTGCACAGTGGGAGAAGTATGTGTGCTACATACAAAATACACTGCAGCAATTCACCAAGCCGCCTTCAACAGCACCTTCCAAACCTACAGCAGCCACCATCCAGAAGGACAGGGCAGCAGGTACCTGGGAACACCATCACCTGGAAGTTCCTCTTCAAGTCACTGTCGCTGGGTCAAAAATCCCAGAACACCCTCCCTAACAGCCCTGTGTGTACCTGCACCACGTGGACTGCAGTGGTTCAAGAAGGCAGCTCACCACCTTCTTAAGGGTGATTAAGGGTGGGCATTAAATATTGGTCTAGCCAGTGATGCCCACAATCCGTGAAATAATTTTAAAATGTTTTTTACTTTAAGACATGTCTTCTTTAACCAAGCTTTTGGTCATCTGATCTTAAATGGTCCAGTGTCAAATTTTGTTTGATATCATTCCTGGAAAGGGCCTTGGGGCATTTTACTGCATAAAGGTGCTATTATATAAATGCAAGTTACTGCTGTTTCTCTTGTATAGTGGTAAAATTATTAAGCCACCTTTTAATGATTTCAAACAATCTGGCTCCCCAGAACTCCATGGCGATATTCAGCTAACTTCACTCGCAGAGATGTTGCTGGTCAGCTATCCCCTGGAATATTCTGCTGGAACACTGATGTCGAAATCAGGAGGTTAGGGGTACAAGACCCACTCCAGAGATTTGAGCACAAAACCCAGGCCAATGCTTCCCTGCTGTATTGAGGGAGTGTTGCACAGTCTGAGGTGCCATATTTCAGACGGGATATTAAACTGAGGCTCCATCTGACCTCTCATAGAATTTCCAGTGCAAAAGGAAGCAATTTGGCCCATCGAGTCTGCACCAGCCCTTGGAAAGAGCACCCTACCTAAGCCCACACCTCCACCCAATTCCCATAACCCAGTAACCCTACCCCACCTTTTGGACACTAAGAGCAATTTATCATGGCCAATCCACCTAACCTGCATGTCTTTGGACTGTGGGAGGAAACCGGAGCACTCAGAGGAAACCCACGCAGACACGGGGAGAACATGCAGACTGCGCACAGTGACCCAGCAGGGAATCGAACCTGGGACCCTGGAGCTGTGAAGCCACGGTGCTAACCACTATGCTACCGTGCTGCCCATCAAAAGAAAAATGATAAATGCTCTCATGGGTACCACTCGCGAAGGGCAGGAGAATTCTGGCCACTAATTATCCCTCAACCAGCAGCACCACACGAGCAGGTTAACTGATGATCGCATTGCTGTTTGTGGAACTTGCTATGTGCAAATTGTTTCCTTCATGACAACAATGACGATATTTCAAAAATACCTTATTGGCTGTAAGGCACTTTGGACGTATCATGAGACGGTTTTCACCTCTTATCCAAGTTCTTCCTCATTCAGTTGTTCATCATATTAAATGAAAGAAGAAATAGCTACTCACTCCTGTGTCCCAGACTCCCTGTCCTGCAGAAGGTGAACTTCGTAGGTAAAATCTAATGCAGGAGTTCTCGCAGGCTTGCAAGATGTGACATAAATAGGTATTTTCTCTTTTTTCCTTTATGAAGGATCTTCACCCTGCTGCATCAGTGTCACAACATTAAAAATGCAGCTCTTATCATCCCGAGATCATTAATTTTGTTCTAAGATTGCAGGATAAGAAGTTAAACGTCTTATGCTCGCTGGTCCAGCATGTTAAACGATTACTTCTCCAGCTCCCTGATAATAATTTGCGTGTCGTTAATTTGCCTAGTAACAGCAGTAACAAGAATTAACCAGCCATAATAGGATAAGACCTGCCCAGCAACAGGTAGAAATGTACCTAGCGACAGCAGTAGCCAGCATTCAAAGGATGGATGAGATGCGTATCTCCCAATTATAAGATTAGAAGACATTTCGATAGAATCAGATGTGAATAGCTTATTAATAGAAGCAGATTATGCAGACAATTGGGAGATCAATGAGGTATACACATGCCTAATTTCTAGAGTCAAGGAATTTGAAAGGGGCAGACAGCCAAATAGACAGAAGGCAGAATCAAAGAAGAACAAAGGCTGAGGTTAGAAATCGAGGTGGTAGATAGAATAAAACCATGGAATTCCTACAATGCAGAAAGAGGTCATTTGGCCCAACGAGTCTGCACTTACCCTCTGAAAGCGCACCCTACCTAGGCCTATTCCCCTGCCCATCCCCGTAACCCTAAAACCCCATCTAACCTGCACATCCCTGGACACTGAGGGGTAATTTAACATGACTAAACTACCTAACCTGCAAATCTTTGGACTGTGGGAGGAAACTGGAGCAACCGGAGGAAACCCACACAGATATGGGGAAACCATGTCTGGGGAGAACCACACAGTCACCCACGGCCGGATTTGAACCCGGGTCCCTGGCATTGTGAGGCAGCAGTGCTAACTGTAGAATATACTCCTAACTAAAGCAACGACGAGTCCGAATACAGGAGGGAGATAGAGAACCTAGTGGAGTGGTGTAACGACAACAACCTCTCCCTCAATGTCAGCAAAACTAAAGAACTGGTCATCGACTTCAGGAAGCAAAGTACTGTACACACTCCTGTCAGCATCAACAGGGCTGAGGTAGAGATGGTGAGCAGTTTCAAATTCCTAGGGGTGCACATCACCAAAAATCTATCCTGGCCCACTCACGTCGACGCTATCACCAAGAAAGCACAACAGCGCCTATACTTCCTCAGGAAACTAAGGAAATTCGGCATGTCCACATTAACCCTTACCAACTTTGACAGATGCACTATAGAAAGCATCCTATCGGGCTGCATCACAGCCTGGTATGGCAACTGCTCGGCCCAGGACCGCAAGGAACTTCAGAGAGTCGTGAATACCGCCCAGTCCATCACACGAACCTGCCTCCCATCCATTGATTCCATCTACACCTCCCGCTGCCGGGGGAAAGCGGGTAGCATAATCAAGGATCCCTCCCACCCGGCTTACTCACTCTTCCAACTTCTTCCATCGAACAGGAGATACAGAAGTCTGAGAACACGCACAAACAGACTCAAAAACAGCTTCTTCCCCAGACTCTGTCACCAGACTCCTAAATTACCCTCTTATTGACTGACCTCATTAACACTACACCCTGTATGCTTCAACCGATGCCAATGCTTATGTAGTTACATTGGATATGTGGTGTTGCCCTATTATGTATTCTCAGGTATTTTCTTGAATTTTGTTTAATTCCCTTTTCTTCCATGTACTGAATGATCTGTTGAGCTGCTTGCAGAAAAATGCTTTTCACTGTACCTCGGTACACGTGACAATAAACAAATCCAATCCAATCCAATCCAATTGGCACCATTTTGAGAAAAACCTTTAAAGAAAACATAATCTGAATTTTCATCTAGCAATATGATTGGCTGTTGGTTGAACACACATAGATATCAATGATTGGAACATTCTTTGCTTAACAAAATGGTTGAAAGACTTTTTAAAATGTAACTAATCATGTTGAATGTTGTAAACTGGGGTATTAGACTTCAAGTCCCAAATTATAATCCACATTTGAGATTTTGGGAAATGTGGCAGTTCGGTATTCTCATAATGAGTTATCCTCATTAGTTATTCACTCCTCATCAATGTTAGTGAAATATGTTGAGCTGGTAATGGAGCTGACGTTATTTTATTGGAAGCTTGTGTTTAATTGCTCTCCCTCACTCTTGTGTCTTATCTTCCATATCAAGGATGCTTTTCTGACTCCGTGTTTGTCTAATTTCACAGGTTCTGCTGAATGACAAGAAAATAATCTGGCCAGGAGGAGAATTAAACACCCCCAAAGGCTTTCAGATGTCAACGAGATTAAAGGTAGAAACCTGGGCAAAATTATTCAAGTAGCCGAGACAGTCCAGCGGCTGTAAAGCTAAAACACTACCTTCTCTGCCGTAATCCTAGGCTTGATCACAATTGATGTCCAAAATAGCTCAACTTCAATGGCTGAGTCATTGTAGACAAAGAATTAATGCTCAGATTCACAATAGAGAAACCAGGCCTGGTTAGCTGCTCATGCAGTAAGTTCATGGTTTCGTGTCTCTGTTCATAAAGGAGGGTAGGCAATCTGAGTGAACATAGAACATATAGAACATTACAGCGCAGTACGGGCCCTTCGGCCCTCGATGTTGCACCGACTGTGAAACCATCTGAAGCCTATCTGACCTACACTATTCCATTTTCATCCATATGTCTATCCAGTGACCACTTAAATGCCCTTAAAGTTGGCGAGTCTACTACTGTTGCAGGCAGGGCGGTCATAAACCCCTACTACTCTCTGAGTAAAGAAACTGCCTCTGACATCAGTCCTATATCTACCACCCCTCAATTTAAAGCTATGTCCCCTCGTGTTGGTCATCACCATCCGAGGAAAGAGACTCTCACTGTCCACCCTATCTAACCCTCTGACTATCTTATATGTCTCTATTAAGTCACCTCTCAGCCTTCTCCTCTCTAACGAAAACAACCACAAGTCCCTGAGCCTTTCCTCGTAAGACCTTCCCTCCATACCAGGCAACATCCTAGTAAATCTCCTCTGAACCCTTTCCAAAGCTTCCACATCCTTCCTATAATGTGGTGACCAGAACTGCACGCAGTACTCCAGGAGCGGCCGCACCAGAGTTATGTACAGCTGTAGCATGACCTTGTGGCTCCGAAACTCAATCCCCTTACTGATAAAGGCTAGCACACCATATGCCTTCTTAACAGCCCTATTAACCTGGGTGGCAACTTTCAGGGATTTATGTACCTGGATGCCGAGATCTCTCTGTTCATCTACACTACCAAGAATCTTGCCATTAGCCCAGTACTCTGCATTCCTGTTACTCCTTCCAAAGTGTACCACCTCACACTTTTCCGCATTAAACTCCATCTGCCACCTCTCAGCCCAGCTCTGCAGCTTATCTATGTCCCTCGGTATCCTATAACATCCTTCAGCACTATCCACAACTCCACCGACCTTCGTGTCATCTGCAAATTTACTACACCCTCTTCCAGGTCATTTATAAAAATGACAAACAGCAGTGGCCCCAAAACAAATCCTTGCAGTACAGCACTAGTAACTGAACTCCAGGATGAACATTTGCCATCAACCACCACCCTCTGTCTTCTTTCAGGTAGCCAATTACTGATCCAAACCGCTAAATCACCTTCAATCCCATACTTCCTTATTTTCTGCAATAGCCTACCGTGGGGAACCTTATCAAACGCCTTACTGAAATCCATATACACCACATCAACCGCTTTACCCTCATCCACCTGTTTGGTCACCTTCTCAAAAAACTCAATAAGATTTGTGAGGCATGACCTACCCTTCACAAAACCGTGTTGACTATCGCTAATCAACTTGTTCTTTTCAAGATGATTATAAACCCTATCTCTTATAACCTTTTCCAACATTTTACCCACAACCGAAGTAAGGCTCACAGGTCTATAATTACCAGGGTTGTCTCTACTCCCCTTCTTGAACAAGGGGACAACATTTGCTATCCTCCAGTCTTCCGGCACTATTCCTGTCGACAAAGACGACATAAAGATCAAGGACAAAGGCTCTGCAATCTCCTCCCTGGCTTCCCAGAGAATCCTAGGATAAATCCCATCTGGCCCAGGGGACTTATCTATTTTGACATTTTCCAAAATTGATAACACCTCCTCCTTTTGAACCTCAATTCCATCTAGCCTGGTCGACTGAACCTGAGTATTCTCCTCGACAACATTGTCTTTCTCCAGTGTAAACACTGATGAAAAATATCCATTTAACGCTTCCCATATCTCCTCTGATTCCACACACAACTTTCCACTACTATCCTTGATTGGCCCTAATCTTACTCTAGTCATTCTTTTGTTCCTGATATACCTATAGAAAGCCTTAGGGTTTTCCTTGACCCTATCCGCCAACGACTTTTCGTGTCCTCTCCTCGCTCTTCTTAGCTCTCCCTTTAGGTCCTTCCTGGCTAACTTGTAACTCTCAAGTGCCCTAACTGAGCCTTCATGTCTCATCCTAACATAAGCCTTCTTCTTCCTCTTGACAAGTGCTTCAACTTCCTTAGTAAACCACGGTTCCCTTGCTCGACAACTTCCTCCCTGCCTGACAGGTACATACTTATCAAGGGGAAGAGTGTGAATCGCCACTAATGGGGTAAAGGAATTAAAATTCCAGTTTAATGTTGAGGGCTTGCACAGGAAAAGTGACTCTGTTCTTTTTTTCACATTTTCAGACTAATAAATGTTGCAGTAGCTGTAGCACGTTGTTGTGAGCACAAAGAAGCACAGAATCTCTACAGGCCATTTGGCCCATTGAGTCTGCATCGACCCTTTGAAAGACTGCCCTACCGAGACCAACTCCCCCGCCCTTCCCCCTAACCCCACCTAACCTGCACATCTTTGGACTGTGGGAGGAAACTGGAGCATCCGGGGGAAACCCACACAGACACCGGGAAAACATGCAAACTTCACACAGTCACCCAAGACCAGAATTGAACTCGGGCCCCTGGTGCTGTGAGGCAGCAGTGCTAATGACTGTGCCACCGTGCCGCCCAGGGAAACAGTTCAATTACCTATTCAGTGTACAATAAATTAGTCCAGTTCTTTCTAACCTATGCTACCAGCTGGTACAAAGTATATTCCTCTATTACCAATAGATGGCCTATTCAAGTCAGCCTGAGCAGAATGGCTGGGATTCGCTCCTTTCCTCTCACTGGTCACTGAGGCCAAAGACAAGGGAATCATTTCACATAAAACATTCTAACAAACTATCAATCTATGCATGTTTATATAATGTGATACAAGGTCCTGGGTATAGACGCAGGATAATTTTGTGGATTTCCACCACTGCTGAATGGATTCGATGGAAAGGCACAGATTTGTTGTGGGGACAATGTGCAGCGCCGTGAGCTGCAATGAAAGATGTTTAAAACTCCTTGTTAAAAGGCTTTTTACAGCTGTTAATATGCCTGGTTATTTAATTTCAACATTCAGAGCTTGGACTTCAGTCTCCTGGCCTCAAAATGAGGCTCCTGCAACTTTTAAGATCTTGTTCTACTGTATCATGTCTAAACTATTGCACAATAATAGCTCATTACATTTGGGGAGATTCTTTTATTTTGCGTGGACACTGTTACAAAATATTTATCCCGACATTTTTATTCAGAACGTTGATTGGATTTTCTTTGTTTACTTCACCAAAAGATTGTCAGTATTTACCAGGAACCTTTTGTATACGTGAAGCCAACATTACCGGACGGAACATGTGAAGACGAGATTACGATGAGTGGTGACCCCATTAAAAAAGTGATCTGTACCGGGCCCAATGCAACTGTGCCAGGTAAACCACACTATGTCACTCTGCTGTTCGCAGGGAACGTCACCTTGAGCAGAATTTTAAGCGCACATCCTGACGTCATTGCGCACTTGTGCTGTACCTCGGTTAGCGGGCGCAAGCGCAGATTGGTCACCCGCCCACCGACAATTATGGAGTCACCCCCCCCTCGCCCCCACCACCCCCAGTGCATCGGTTACCCCACTTACATCTCTGCAGCTGGGTAAAGTCTACTCAATGGGGAGCACCTCTGAGGAGGAAGAGGACTGGGGGCAAAGAAAAAGGAGACCAGGTGGGTGCAGGCACAGGGTATTCAGGGCCAGCTGAGGGGGAGGGGGGGGGAGCGCAATGGGGGAGTCCCAGCAGAAGATGCCACTACTCAGCTGCCAGGATGTACAGGCAGTGAACCAACCACCTGGCTATGCTCAGGGTCCAGTGCCGCAGGAGGCTACTGCTTTCAAGGGAGGCTGTCACGGCCATTTGCCAGAGTGGGTCGGAGGTAGCCTCCAACTATGTGGGTGGACATTCAATGCCTGTGGCTCTCAAGGTCACAGTAATGCTAAACGTTGATGCCTCAGGATCTTTCCAGACGTCAGTCTTGGTGGAATCTCTCACTCAGCTGCACACAGCTATATGAAGAGCTGGTGACTGATGCTCTATTCAGGTGGGTGAAACATTCATCCATTTCAGGATGGACCTTGTCAGCCAGGCTGAGCGGGTCAGAGGCCTTGCAACAATTGCAGGGTTCCCCCGATCTAGGGCACATTGATTGCACCCACGTGGCCATCAGGGCATCAGCCAGCCAGCCGGGCACATTTGTCAACAGGAAGGAGTTTCACTCCATGAACGTTCGGATAGTTTGTGACCACCAGACAGAAGGACCCTGGCAGCTCCCAGAATGCTTTCATTCCACGTCAATCACAAGTGCCAAGGCTGCACACGGCGCCAGCTCGCTTGGTTGGTTGGTGACAAGGGATATCCTTTGAAGAGGTGACTAATGACATCTCAGGCACCCAAGGACAAAGGCAGAGGAGAGATACAGTCGCTGCCATGTATCCACAAGGGCGGTGGTGGAAAGGAGCATTGGCCAGCTGAAGATGGCTTCCAATGCCTGGGTCAGGCCTGGGGTGCCCTGCAACATCTGCCCAAGCGGATGTCACTCGTTGTCATTGTCTGCTGTGCTCGTCACATTTTGCTCTCTCTCTCGAGGGGGGAACCACTGGATCAGGAAGACACTGAAGCTGCTGCATCTGCCTCAGATGAGGAAACCGATTTTGACTCGGGTGCAGAGCCCAGGCAGCCAAAAGGTGAGGACAGAGACCCCTGATATCAGAACCCTTCAGGGAGACAAGGGAGGCTTTAACTCAGTGTTTTTTGGCAAGGCTGGCATGCTCTTCCTTCCCACATCCTCTATGGGAACCACCTCCATCCCAAACACCTCACACTTAACCACTCCATGATCCCCCTGTAGCATCACTGCCTGAATGATAAAAGTTTGATACTCCAGACACCTCTCACCAGCCATTGATGTGATGAGGCTAATCGAACATACAGAGAACACCCCCAACGTGTGAGAAAGCAGTGATTTATGTGGATAACGTTTAAACAAAGCAAAAACATCCAATTGGATCGATTCTAAACTCAAGTCACTATGAATAGAAAACATAAGCACCCAGTGCAAACGCTTGGATGTGGTCACTGGATCTTGAGCTTACATTAGCGGTTGCTCCATCAAGGTGTTCTTGCCCCCCCCCCCCCCCCCCCCCCCCCGCTCACAGCGGCATTAGAGGCAGGCTTCTGACTGTGGTGCCCTGTTGGCATAGATAACCTGGGTGGTCATCCTCTGGCTGGTGGAGCCTGAGCAGGCATTGCCTGGTAGAGTGCGCTCAGCAACATGGCCAGGCATTCCTCAGTCGCCGCGGACTCGGAGGATAGCGTGGCGACTGGCAGTTAGGCAGAGGAGCTGCTGTCTTTGTTCGGGGCGCTGTGAATGGAGGAACCAAAGATGACAATCAGCTTGTCCATTATTGTGAGGTGTATCCTCACCTACTTGCTTGCTTGAACCCATCTGTTGACCAGGACCCTGGCTCCGGTCAATTGACAGGTACAACACCATTAACTTTGAATCAAATTACTTCTTTACTGAACACAATATAAAATCCCAATGCTTATTACTACTGCAAGAGAGGTTCTATCATGCACTGCATCGAAAACATATAACTGATTCTACCTTTGTTACCACTACAAGTTCATAAGTATACATTAAATTGTCAATGCCTATCTAACTTCTAGCAGTGGATTTGTGGAGGATGTCATTACCCAATCGCACAGCCAGGTACAAGTGGGTCTCAGACTCTATCTTCAAGCTCGAGGCTCGAGACTTCTCCTTCTGAGATGTTGTTCCACAAGGTTTTGCTGATGAAATCTCTGTCTCTCATTCTTAAACAGGCACTGACCTCATGCTTCCAGACATGTGCTCACAGGGCACCACTAATGAATCAATGTATTTTCTGGACTTAAATGCTCAAAGGCGTTGTATTTCTTCTCAGGAACATGAAATACATAGGGCGAAATTCTCCCAAAACGGGAGAAATCGTCAAACTGCCGTAAAACCCGGGCGGGTTTTACGGCACCGTGCCCCTTCCCGACGGGGGACCGATTCTGGTCCCCCGTCGGGGCTAGCAGCCCGACGTCGGAGGCCCCGACAAGTCGGGCTTAACGAAAATCGTTAAGCCCGCTTGTCGGACTTAGCGCCGGCTGACGCGTCATATGACGTCACCCGCGCATGCGCAGGTGGGAAGACTCCACCCGCGCATGCGCGGGTGACGTCATCGCGTTTTTGCGCGAAACCCGCGCATGCGCGGTCCGCGTTGCCCCTCAGCCGCCCCGCGTATTGATACTGCGGGGCGGCGGAAGGACAAATAGTGCGCGGGCATCGGGCCCGCTGCCCGCGATCGGTGGGCACCGATCGCGGGCCCATGGCACCCTTGGCACGGCCGTGGTACTGCCGTGCCAATCGGTGCCATGGTTATTTTTTTCCAGGTGGTCACGACGTTTTTACGAATGGCAGGACCAGGTGTGTTTGCCGTTCGTAAAAAGGTCGTAAAGGGCTGGGACTTCGGCCCTTCTAACAGCTGTGAATCGCTGCCGGCCGTAAAAAAACGGCGGCAGCGATTCGTGTCGGGATTTCGGCGGGGGGGTGGGAGAATAGCGGGAGGGCGTCAAAAAAGTCGGGAAGGCCCTCCCGCTATTCTCCCACCCGTCGTGGGGGGGGGAGAATTTCGCCCATAGTCTGTGTTTAATCACTGTCTGTCTGAGGCAGCCATTGTCCAAGTGGTTCCTGTGTCCAGAGCTGATAACAATCTCCTTTGATGTCCTGAAATCTTTTGTAAAAACTCAATTCCCAGAAAGCCTCTGTGATTTATTTAGTATATTTGTTACTTGGCTACATTTCCCATCAGACTATAGTGTCTCTTTTACTTGGCCATAATTTCCCAGTAGGCCAGGTCTACACATCTGAGAGACTGGTTGCTGCATTTTTCTCCCACAGTGGCAGTGACCTCCTCATTGTGTTCCTGGAGCTGCCTCCCTATGAGAGTCGCCATTGTCTCAAAGGATGAAAATGAAAATGAAAATTGCTTATTGTCACGAGTAGGCTTCAAATGAAGTTACTGTGAAAAGCCCCTAGTCGCCACATTCCGGCGCCTGTTCGGGGAGGCTGTTACGGGAATCGAACCGTGCTGCTGGCTTGCCTTGGTCTGCTGTCAAAGCCAGCGATTAGCCTTGTGAGCTAAACAGGCGGTGCCCTGGGAGTTAAGGGTTAATGAAGCGCTCAAACTCCACACAAGGACTCCTCCATGGCAGAGACCATGGCACGTAGACCTTCAGGGATCTCCACCAGATATCCCCGCACATCTCGCTGGACATCTAGCATTTACCCCCTGATCGACAATTCTAGAGGCTCAATATCTGCCTCAGACTCAGTGTGGTCCTGGTCTCCAACACTCCTCCAACTGCCAGCAGTCTGGGCATTGCCTGCCTCTGCATTCTGCTCCACCACCATGCACTACCAAAGAACAAAGAAAAGTACAGCACAGGAACAGGCCCTTCGGCCCTCCAAGCCCGTGCCGACCATGTTGCCCGACTAAACTACAATCGTCTATACTTCCTGGGTCCGTATCCCTCTATTCCCATCTGAACTGAACCCACGCGCTGTAGCCCAGCATGTTGTCCATGATGTTTAATTGAATCATGGCTGGAGGTAATGGGACGCGAGTAGAAATTTCCCATTCAAATAAATCTCTCGAGATCTCACCCGTCCGGAGCATTCTTCTCGATCATCTTCGCACTGATTCTAGGAAATACACTTCTTCAGTGTTAGACAATTTTAATGAATCCTGAAATTTTACCACAGCAACATTTCATTCAGAAACTGTATTTTTGACAATCATGCACATTTCAGATTTTTTTAAGCAACTGTACTGTGATGTACTGCAATATGGAAGCTGTTAGTTACAGCCCATTGTGATTGAAGCCATACTGACTGCAGTCCATGTTGTATTTGGCAGGTCGCCCCATTGTCCCTCAGTGCTGCTACGGATTCTGTATTGATTTGCTCATCAAGCTTGCCAGCACTCCTGCGTTGAACTTTACCTACGAAGTTCACCTTGTGCAGGATGGGAAGTTTGGGACACAGGAGCGAGTAGGTATTTCTTCTCTCATTTGATGTGGTGAAGGAGTGAATATGGGAAACTTGGAAAAGATCTGAAAATATGTCGGTGATTGCGGTATATTAACAAACCATACTCATTCATTATGTCTGAGGTGTCATGGACACTTGTGGTATCGCAAAGTTGCCCATGAAATGTGTGTGTGCATGTCAGTGGGTGTGTGTGCGGGTGTTTGGAAGTTTGTGTGTGTTTCTGTGTGTGCACGTGCGTGGGTGTTTATATGAATGTGTGTGAGTGTGTGTATGTGAATGCATGTGTGTATGTCTGTGTGTTTCTATGTGTGTTTGTGTATATCTATGTGTATGTGTCTATGTATATGTGGGTGTCTGTGTGTGTTTCTATGTGTGTTTGTGTATATCTATGTGTATGTGTCTATGTATATGTGGGTGTCTATGTGTGTGTCTGTGTGTGTTTCTATGTGTGTTTGTGTATATCTATGTGTATGTGTCTATGTATATGTGGGTGTCTGTGTGTGTTTCTATGTGTGTTTGTGTATATCTATGTGTATGTGTCTATGTATATGTGGGTGTCTATGTGTGTGTCTGGGTGTGTTTCTATGTGTGTTTGTGTATATCTATGTGTATGTGTCTATGTATATGTGGGTGTCTGTGTGTTTCTATGTGTGTTTGTGTATATCTATGTGTATGTGTCTATGTATATGTGGGTGTCTGTGTGTGTGTCTGGGTGTGTTTCTATGTGTGTTTGTGTATATCTATGTGTATGTGTCTATGTATATGTGGGTGTCTATGTGTGTTTCTATGTGTGTTTGTGTATATCTATGTGTATGTGTCTATGTATATGTGGGTGTCTATGTGTGTTTCTATGTGTGTTTGTGTATATCTATGTGTATGTGTCTATGTATATGTGGGTGTCTATGTGTGTGTGTGTGTGTGTATATTTTTCTACCGGTGGAGTGAGAGATCCAATTAAAAATAACAACCCAGATACAAAACCTTTTTAACAAAAAGGAAAGGTCAGCAGAATTTATGCTAATTGTCTGGCAGGGGCCAAAGCAGAATCTTCCCAGAATTGGTCAGAGTGTCAGTTTCAGACTGAAAGCCAACGTGTATCTCCCCAGCTATACAGAGAACCTGGGGATGCGGTTTCTGCCGTCACTCTGGCGGGACAGGGTCTGATAGAACTATCTTGGCCGGCTCTACACAGATCAGGACGCCATCTATAAAGAAATCCCCAAACTGAGTTTGAAATAAATGCCCTCCCTACCCCAGTTGGTCCTGGGGGATGCCAACAAACATTGGGGTAACCTCCCTCCCCCCCAACAAGCATTGGGGCAACCCCACACACACATAAGGGGCTCCCCAGAGGGCCCATCCAGGCACTGTCCGGTTGGCACTGACAGGGGGCTGTGCCCTGGCATGTCCCTCCCCCCTCCCCCCACTCCCCAAGGACTACCCTTGTGTGCACCCGGTGGGTTCCCCTCAACAGCTTAGAAATGTTACTAAAGTGTTGTAACACAGGAGATGGTTCTTACCTGTGGGGAACATATGGTGGGGAAGCCCTTTCAAAATATTTAAGTTTATTTTAATTCATTTAAACAAGGTTTCTGCCCTTTCTGATGTTATGCCACCCGGGGCTAGTGCACGATCAATTCCAGCCCCACATGCCCAGCAATCGCAACACAAGTGAATTAACCAATAATTCTTATAAAAATACCCAGAGTCTTTGGCCCTTGGCTGCCCAATAATCACAATCACCAGGTTTGTAAATGTAAACACAACTATTGTTTATATCATGAAATGAGCAGCAAATACAACTGGTTAACGACAAGCTAATACCTACTACCCACTTGAACTGCCTACCCTTTACCCACACACACAAGACCCACCGGGCCGGGGGTGGGGAAGAAGGTCAAAAGGTAAGAGTCTCTGCTTCAGATAGTGAATCTTTTAGCACGTTTTCCTCACAGCAAGCTTGCAGATTACAGTCTCCTCTCATCGATACAGGAACATATGTCAATTTCATGGGAGGCAAAACTTTCAAAAGTGTCAGGATTGCCCCATCCGGGGACATGGATAGACTTTGCAGATTTTTACACAGGTGAACACCAGTGACCGTCGAGAATGTCATCATTGATGTTCAGCGGGCCTTCAACCCCTTGCAGTGCGGGCTGAATCATCAGCTGAAATACCTCAACTGCTGAGTTCACTCCAAAGTTGAGCTTCTTGTATCAGTGAATTGTGATGGAGTGGAGTAAGTGTGGTTAGGTAGCAGTGGGGAACTCACAGACAGAGCCAACGGGAAACTCCCAGAAAACCCGCCACAAATTACTCTTGGAAACCTTTCCATTAGATCTACCTTAAGATACTTTGATTCTTCTGCAAGTTGAATTTGATGGTAACCTGCATTGGCGTCAAATTTAACACCATTCACTTTCTGTATGATGTTGGTGTCAAGTGTCTTTCTTGTTGTCTGAGTTGGTTTAGCGCCAACATATCAACACAGATTCTAATCTGGTTCTCACTCTAGGATGTCTTGAGAACTTGTTTGGGCGAGGCCCAAGGGTAGGCTCAAGAACCGGGAGCGAAATTCTCCCAACGGGAGACAAAGTGAAACCGGATTGTTTCACTCCGGCGTCGGAGGCCGCTCCTCGCCCCCTATTCTCCCACCCCCCAGGGGGCTAGGAGCGGCGTTCCGTCAATTACGCGTGCCAGGCCTTGGTGCAGCGTCAAAGCAGCGCCGCATAAATGACGCGGCTGGCGGCGCTTAAATTATGTCACCCGCGCTTGCGCGGTTGCCGTCCTCCCGCGGGCGCCCCGCAAGACATGGAGGATTGATCTTACAGGGCGGCGGACGAAAAGAGTGCATCCTTTAGAGACGCCGGCCTGCCGATGGGTGAGCAGCGATCGCGCGCCAGACCCCTACTGAGCGCCCCCCGGTGCTCGATCCTCCCCCCTCCCCCCACAGGCCGCACACGCAGCGTTCGTGTGCTGTTCACGCCGGCAGCGACCAGGTGTGGTTGGCGCCGGCGTGAACCCGTCGGATTGGGCAGGCCGCTCGGTCCATCCGGGCCGGAGAATCGCCGCTCGCCTGTTAGAAACGGCGAGCGGCGATTCTCCGAGCGGCCTGTCATGAAACACGGCACGCCATTTTGGGGGGGGGGTGGGAGAATCGAATGCGTGGTGCCAGGGCGGCATGGCGGGAATCGGCCAGGCACTCCCGCGATTCTCCCACCCGGCGTGGCGGGAATCGGCCAGGCACTCCCGCGATTCTCCCACCCGGCGTGGCGGGAATCGGCCAGGCACTCCCGCGATTCTCCCACCCGGCGTGGCGGGAATCGGCCAGGCACTCCCACGATTCTCCCACCCGGCGTGGCGGTCGGAGAATCGCACCCCAACTTTCTCAATATTGTCAAGGTCAGGGAGTCACTGAAGTTTCTTCTCTGTCTCCCTCCTGTTATGAAATGGTATTCGTCTTTGTTGATGTACAAAGGGGGTACATTAGTGTCTACATGCAGTTTACATGTAACCCCTTTCATTTTGTTGATACCAGTGAAGGGGTCAGCATACAATTTGAGAATGTTGTTGGTAAGTGTAAGATTCATGAATATGATTGTGATTGTGCAGATCTGTTGCTGTTTGGAAACTGATAAGAACATAAGAACTAGGAGCAAGAGTAGACCATCTGGCCCCTCGAGCCTGCTCCGCCATTCAATTAGATCATGGCTGATCTTTTGTGGACTCAGCTCCACTTTCCGGCCCGAACACCATAACCCTTAATCCCTTTATTCTTCAAAAAACTATCTAACTTTATCTTAAAAACATTTAATGAAGGAGCCTGAACTGCTTCACTGGGCAAAGAATTCCATAGATTCACAACCCTTTGTTCCTCCTAAACTCAGTCCTAAATCTACTTCCCCTTATTTTGAGGCTATGTCCACTAGTTCTGCTGTCACCCGCCAGTGGAAACAACCTGCCCGCATCTATCCTATCTATTCCCTTCATAATTTAATATGTTTCTATAAGATCCCCAGCATCCTTCTAAATTCCAACGAGTACAGTCCCAGTCTACTCAACCTCTCCTCGTAATCCAGCCCCTATAGTGATACATTCTCCAGCTATGACATAAAATACAACATTCCTTCTAATACCTTTGAGTGAGATTGACATTTCAAAAGTTGGAGAACATTGAGGAATTTGTCACTGTTATAGGCCGGGATTCTCCACTATCTGGCGGGGCGGGAGGTACCAGCCCCGGTACCGCACCTTCAGGGTCTAGGTCGGTGCCAGTGGGGTTGGCGCCATGCCAGCCGGTGCAGAAGGGCCTCCGCCGGCCGGCGCGAGTCGGCGCATGCGCGGAGGCATCAGCATGTTCTGGTGTGACCCAGCGCATAGCAGCGGGATTCTTCTCTGCGCCGGCCATGGCGGAGCTTTACAGCAGCCAGCGCGGAGGGAATGAGTGCCCCCACGGCACAGGCACGCCCGCAGATCGGTGGGCCCCAATCGTGGGCCAGGCGGGCCAGATCCCCCCCCCCCCCCCCCCCGCCGAGGACTCCGCAGGCCACCCGCAGAGCCAGGTCCCGCCGGTAAGGACCTTGTTTGATTTACGCTAGCGGGACTGGCCGAAAACGGGTGGCCACTCAGCCCATCCCGGAGCGGAGAATTGCCGGGGGGGGCCACTGCCAACGGCCCCCGACTGGCGGGATGCAATTCCACCACCCCCCCTGCCGATAAACCGGCGCCGGAGAATCCGGTAGCCGGCGGCGGGGCGGTGGGGCAAGATTCACGCAGTCCGCCGGAGAGTCTCCGGCTCGGCAGGGGGTCGGAGAATCCCACCCATGATGTCACTATTTTAGTACTCCCTGGTTTGCTGAGAATGGGGCAATCCTGACATTTTTTTGAATATTTTGCTTCCCATCGCATTGACAGATGCTCCTGCATCTATGAGAGGAGTGACGTCTGAGAAGCCAATTGTCATATGTCACTGGTTGCTGTGTCTGAAAGAGAGCACAAAGGTATATTCAGGGTCATTGCTACATTCTGTTGCCCAGTTGTTGTGCTGCGTGGACGTGGCACCCTTCTGGTGGTATCAGTCTTTATAGTTGATTTTGTTGATGAGTGACAAACATGAGCAAAGTGGTTGATTTGTCCACAGGCTTTACACTGCTTGCTGGGAGCAGGACCCTGTCTGATGCGGGTGAGCATCACCATAGTGGAAAGATTCTTCAGACAAGTTCCATATCTACTGCTGCTGTTGCTTTGCAGGTGGTTTCCTGGCACATGAAAACAGTGGACAACTGAGCTAACCTCGTAGTGTGGTAGTTACTGCTGGCAGCCTCAACTGCATTAACCCAGGACTCTAAAAGTGATAGTGTTCTTGTTAACTCCAGCAGCTATGCCAGCTTCCTGTCCTTCTTGAGTGTTTTTCTGCGTAGGCAGCCTGTGTTTGTTTTTCCCTTTCAAATGTTCAGCATCACTGAGGTCACATTTGGCTGCTAGTTTCTCGATCACGTGCAACACTAGCCGATTGCCTCGTATGCTTCTTGCATGTCTTTTGTCACCTGGCCTGCAAAATCTGCATCATTGTGCCCCTGAAACATCGCAGCTACTTTCTAATGTGTCGGAGGACAGTTGTTTTATATATTGATTTCGTTGGGGGTGTGAAATAGGTGGATGGTGCATTTTGTTCTCAATCGTAGTCATTTTGCTCAGGCATAGGTATCGAAAAAACATCTTCCAAATGTTCAGCTCCATAACAAGGAGAATAAGGCCTTTTGTCTTTTGTCACCTGACCTGCAAAATCTGCACCATTGTGCCCCTGAAACATTGCAGCTACTTTTGTTAACCTGGGATTTGAATTATTATTGTCACATGTATTAGTCTACAGTGAAAAGTATTGTTTCTTTCATGCTGTACAAACAATGCATACCGTACATAGGGAAGGAAGGAGAGACTGCAGAATATAATGTTACAGTTATAGCAAGGTGTAGAGAAAAGATCAACTTAATACGAGGTGGGTCCATTCAAAAGTCAGATGGCAGTAGGGAAGAAGCTGTTCTTGAGTCGGTTGGTACGTGACCTCAAACTTTTTTATCTTTTTCCTGACGGAGGAAGGTGGAAGAGAGTATGTCCGGGGTGAGTGGGGTCCTTAATTATGCTGGCTGCCTTTCCGAGGCAGCGGGAATTATAGATGGGAGGCTGGTTTGCGTGATGGACTGGGCTACATTCACAACCTTTTGTAGTTTCCTGCGGTCCATACCAAGCTGTGATACAACCAGAAAGAATGCTTCCTATGGTGCATCTGTAGAAGTTGGTGAGGGTCGTAGCTGACATGCCAAATTTCCTTAGTCTTCTGAGAAAGTAGAGTTATTGGTGAGCTTTCTTAACTATAGTGTCGGCATGGGGGGACCAGGACAGGCTGTTGGTGATCTGTACACCTAAAAACTTGAAGCTCTCGACCCTTTCTACTTTGTTCCCATTGATGTAGACAGGGGCATGTTCTCCACTACGCTTCCTGAAGTCGATGACAATCTCCTTTGTTTTGTTGACATTGAGGGAGAGATTATTGTCGTCGCACCAGTTCACCAGATTCTCTATCTCATTCCTGTACTCTGTCTCATGATTGTTTGAAATCCGACCCACTGCAGTGGTGTCATCAGCAAATTTGAAAATCGAATTGGAGGAGAATTTGGCCACACAGTCATAAGTGTATCAGGAGTATAGTAGGGGGATGAGGACACAGCCTTATGGGGCACCGGTGTTGAGGATGATCGTGGAGGAGGTGTTGTTGCCTATCTTTACTGATTGTGGCCTCTGGGTTAGAAAGTTCAGGATCCAGTTGTAGAGGGAGGGGCCGAGGCCAAGGCCACAGAGTTTGGAGTTTCGTAGGAATGATGGTGTTGAAGGCTGAGCTGTAGTCGATAAATAGGAGCCTGACATATGCGTCTTTGTTATCTGGGTGTTCCAGGGTAGAGTGCAGGGCCATGGAGATGGCGTCTGCTGTGGACCTCTTGCAGCGGTAGGCAAACTGTAGTGGATCAAGGCAATCTGGGAGGCTGGGGTTGATTCGTGCCATGACTAACCTTTCAAAACACTTCATGATGATGAATGTCAGAGCCACTGGACGATAGTCATTAAGGCACGCTGCTTGACTTGTAATATCGATGATGGCTCCAAGTGCACATCAAAGTGGTCGACACCATGTTGATCGACAATGCAACAGGGAGTGATCAAGGATCCTGGATTACATTCCATCCAGAGAAAATCTTCTATGGAATGATCCAAGAGTAATTTGCTGTTGCTAATCCTGAGTTGCAGAGCCTCCTGTGTGTGTCCAACAACGCCCCTGCTGTGCTGTCTGCAACATGCGGACAAAAACCTTCCAATTATACCTGAAAGCAATGTTTCCTATTTCTCACCACCTTCGTCAACATTGTGAAGTTCTTGGGAAGAAAGAATAAAATTCAGTAAGAAGCAGAACTGCTGCCTGTTCTGTTAAAACAGGGATTCCTTTATTCTCCTGGGGGGAGGGGGTGGGTGACCCAGCCTGTTCCTGGGGGGAGGGGGATGGGTGATCCTTATTCTCCTCTCTCTGCTGATATATGGAGATGTAATCTTAAATTGACAAATTGCACTTCAATTGTGGGGGCGATGGTTGCATAGTGGTAATTGTGGTGAATGTAACTCCGTAATTCACACTATTGTATATACATGAGACCATGCATTTGTAAGCGCAGTTGCGTTGCCCGACCACTAGGGGGAGTAGCGCTGGGAATGCTTAGGAGTTTGTACAGGGCTCCACCCTTGTCTCCACACACGACTCCTTCCCCTGGACTGCTGTATAAATACCAATGCTCAGAGTCAGTCGTTCAGTTCATCGAGAGTTCAACGCGGAACAGGCTGGCTCTGTTGTAAGTAGATTAAAACCACTGTTCATATCTTAAAGCACGTGTCTAGTGAATTGATGGTTCCATCAGTAATGTCACGACAATTATCATTGATTGTTGTAAAAGCCCATCTGATTTGCTAATGCCAGGAAATCTGTCATCCTTACCTGGTCTGGCCTACATGCGACTCCAGACCCACAGTTCAGTATGGTTGACTCTTAACTATCCTCTAAAATGGCCTAGCAAGGCACTCAGCTCGAGGGCAATTCGGGATGGACAAATGCCCATATCCCATGAAATAAAAGAAATGTCATTCTATGCATTGACACAGCATTTTCGGAGTTATAGCAGGGAGCGATACTTTACGAACTACAATTACACTGATTTGTATGTTACCATTTATTTAAAGGGGAATGGGTGACCCAGCTGGTTCCTGGGGGTGGGGGTGGATGATCCAGCCTGTTCCTGAGGGGGAGGGGGTGGGTGATCCAGCCTGTTCCTGAGAGGGAGGGGGTGGGTGATCCAGCCTGTTCCTGAGGGGGGGGGGGTGGGTGATCCAGCCTGTTCCTGAGAGGGAGGGGGTGGGTGATCCAGCCTGTTGCTGAGGGGGAGGGGGTGGGTGATCCAGCCTGTTCCTGAGAGGGAGGGGGTGGGTGATCCAGCCTGTTCCTGAGGGGGAGGGGATGGGTGATCCAGCCTGTTCCTGAGGGGGAGGGGGTGGGTGATCCAGCCTGTTCCTGAGAGGGAGGGGGTGGGTGATCCAGCCTGTTCCTGAGAGGGAGGGGGAGGGTGATCCAGCCTGTTCCTGAGGGGGAGGGGCGGGTGATCCAGCCTGTTCCTGAGGGGGGGGGTGACCCAGCCTGTTCCTGAGGGGGAGGGGCGGGTGACCCAGCCTGTTCCTGGGGGGGAGGGGGTGGGTGATCCAGCCTGTTCCTGAGGGGGAGGGGCGGGTGACCCAGCCTGTTCCTGAGGTGGAGGGGGTGGGTGATCCAGACTGTTCCTGAGAGGGAGGGGGTGGGTGATCCAGCCTGTTCCTGAGAGGGAGGGGGTGGGTGATCTAGCCTGTTCCTGAGAGGGAGGGGGTGGGTGATCCAGCCTGTTCCTGAGGGGGGGGGGCGGGTGATCCAGCCTGTTCCTGAGGGGGTGGGTGACCCAGCCTGTTCCTGAGGGGGAGGGGCGGGTGACCCAGCCTGTTCCTGAGGGGGAGGGGGTGGGTGATCCAGCCTGTTCCTGAGGGGGAGGGGCGGGTGACCCAGCCTGTTCCTGAGGGGGAGGGGGTGGGTGATCCAGCCTGTTCCTGAGGGGGAGGGGGTGGGTGATCCAGCCTGTTCCTGAGGGGGAGGGGGTGGGTGATCCAGCCTGTTCCTGAGGGGGTGGGTGATCCAGCCTGTTCCTGAGGAGGAGGGGGTGGGTGATCCAGCCTGTTCCTGAGGGGGTGGGTGATCCAGCCTGTTCCTGAGGGGGAGGGGGGAGGGCGGGATGGGTGATCCAGCCTGTTCCTGAGGGGGTGGGTGATCCAGCCTGTTCCTGAGGGGGAGGGGGTGGGTGATCCAGCCTGTTCCTGAGGGGGAGGGGGTGGGTGATCCAGCCTGTTCCTGAGGGGGAGGGGGTGGGTGATCCAGCCTGTTCCTGAGGGGGAGGGGCGGGTGACCCAGCCTGTTCCGGAGGGGGTGGGTGATCCAGGCTGTTCCTGAGGGGGTGGGTGATCTAGCCTGTTCCTGAGGGGGAGGGGGTGGGTGATCCAGCCTGTTCCTGAGGGGGAGGGGGTGGGTGATCCAGCCTGTTCCTGAGGGGGTGGGTGATCCAGCCTGTTCCTGAGGGGGAGGGGGTGGGTGATCCAGCCTGTTCCTGAGGGGTGGGGGTGGGTGATTCAGCCTGTTCCTGAGGGGGAGGGGGGGGGGGGCGGGATGGGTGATCCAGTCTGTTCCTGGGGGTGGGGGGGAGGGGGAATGGGTGATCCAGCCTGTCCTGGGGGGAGGAGGGGACACAATCGTAAACTGAAAAGTGGTGGGGGGCTGGTGGGGAACTGAGCCTTTGACTAAAGGAAGGTAACTTGACCCGAGTCTGAGGGGTGCGCAGACAAGTACTGAGCCAGTAAGTGTTAATCCTTGCTGCAGTGCATTTTGATCTTGATATTTCTCTAGATAAAGCATGATTTCTTATGATGTCTCAGAAACATTTCACATCCAGTGAATTTGCGGTAGTTCAGTTGCAGGCAGCACAGTGGTTAGCACTAATGCTTCACAGCTCCAGGGTCCCAGGTTCGATTCCCGGCTTGGGTCACTGTCTGTGCGGAGTCTGCACGTTCTCCCCGTGTCTGCGTGGGTTTCCTCCGGGTGCTCCGGTTTCCTCACACAAGTCCTGAAAGACGTGCTGTTAGGTAATTTGGACATTCTGAACTCTCCCTCTGTGTACCCGAACAGGGGCCGGAGTGTGGTGACTAGGGGCTTTTCACAGTAACTTCATTGTAGTGTTAATGTGAGTCTACTTGTGGCAATAAAGATTATTATTAAAAAAGGTGGGAGCAATGTCCCACTGGGATAAAATGCCAGTTGTGTTGTTTGAGTGGGGAAAGTTGGCTGTGACACTACAGGAAATTCATTGTTCTTTCAATATTATCTTGGGACCACGAGCATTACCCTAAACCAAAAGTACAGGACAGATAAGCTTCAGCTTATCACCTCCAACAATGCAGCCTTCCCTTAGTACTCCACTGTAGGTCAGCCTTGCTTATCGTGTTTTATACCATACTTTTATACTCAATTCCGAAAGTAGAATATAGAACATACAGTGCAGAAGGAGGCCATTCACCCATCGAGTCTGCACCAACCCACTTAAGCCCTCACTTCCACCCTATCCCCGTAACCTCTCCTAACTTTTTATGGTCACTAAGGGCAATTTTTCATGGCCAATCCACCTAACCTGCACATCTTTGGACTGTGGGAGGAAACCGGGGCACCTGGAGGAAACCCACGCAGACACGGGGAGAACGTGCAGACTCCGCACAGACAGTGACCCAGCGGGGAATCGACCCTGGGACCCTGGCGCTGTGAAGCCACAGTGCTAAACACTTGTGCTGCCCTAAACAGGAACTCAGGTCTCCAATTCTCTGATTCAGGTCAAGGTGATAAAATACCAACTGTTACAGTCCAACAGTTAGTATACTTCCATCTCTGAATTCCTGCAGCCATTGATCTGGGCACCTGCAATGCCTGGGAGAGAGTTTCGGGGAGTAGACGATGAAGCTTCTATTCAATGAGCTGATGAAGAGTTCTTGACTTCCAACTACAAACACAGCATTGCAAAAATTCAGCATTAATTTTTCGAATGCCATCAATATTGTAGGGGGTTGAAAACATGGTCACATCTTTGTGAGACTCGGTTGGGGGGGGGGAGGGGGGTAATTTCAGCAAATCCACAGGCCTGTGTGGCTTTCAGTCCAGCCCATATGGGGCAAGAACGTGGCTTTGTCTCCAGTTGTCCAAACCAATGCAGCTTTTGTGTGACAATGGAGCAAAGCCAGCAAGCAGCATTGTGAACTGACTAACTGTGCAAATCTCCTGCTGCAGTTTGTTCAGAAGGGTTTGGGAGAGGGAGGGCAGGTGGTGTGCCGGGATGGTCAGTGTGAGTAATTCAAAGGGATAGGTAAGTGACTGCATGAGGGTGATGTGACCATCAATTCACTCGGAACACGATTGGAAGTAAATTGTGGTTTTAATAGTCTTACAACTGAGCCTGCCTGCGACCAGAAGAACTGAGAGCAGGCTCACGGCTGCAGCACTTTATACTTCCGGTAGTGGGAGGGGCCATGGGCGGAGCCAAGGAGTGTACAAGCTCCTCATCTCCCCCTATGGGCAGAGCCGCGCAACGGCTCACATACAGAGTCCACAAGGACATAATACTATGCAATGCAATACAGTGTGAATTACAATACAGTATGAATTCACCACAGAGGAGACAGATGCTTTGTTCTGCTTTAGATTTTTAAGTCAAGACTTAGAGCAGGGGAGAGGGGGAAGGAATTGTGGCAGCTGTAAAAATCCAACACAGAGGCACAAATCAGACCCGGGTGGCAGAGCATTTTCACCCCTACACCGGCAGCACCACCTTGGAACTCGGGTAAAGGGGCCACACAGCTACAGGGCGTCAGCCTTTCAGGTGAGTGGCCCTATTGTGTTGTTCAGTGGACCCTTGCATTTCAGTTTTGCTGGCAGCAGGTGGTAACCAGGTCAACCACCTACGAAACTTAACACAAAAGCAGATCCTTAAAGCAATCCTTTCGGTAAAGCCAAGAGGAAAGAGTGGGAGGTTTGCAACTGAAGACAATTTGGTAGTTTGCAGAGGTTGGTTGAGAGGGACCAGTGTTGCTCAGAATCAGTTTCCAGCTCCCTCTCTCTCTCAATGTCTTTGCCGCTAATGTTTCTGAATTCTCATGGATGCTTTAACTATTTCCAGGTGAATAACAGCAATAAGAAGGAATGGAACGGGATGATGGGGGAGCTGCTGAGTGGGCTCGGTGACATGATTGTCGCCCCTCTCACCATCAATAATGAACGTGCTCATTATATTGAATTCTCCAAACCATACAAGTACCAAGGACTCACCATTCTAGTGAAGAAGGTATCGATGCAGCCATTAGATCACCCAGCTCTCTACTCATCCAGTCATCCAGCCATGTAATCATGCTGCTTTCTAATCATCTACCATCATGCCACTGAGGTGCTTCACTATGTGTTCAACAAGAATTTTTTTTAATTCATCATGGGATGTGGGTGTCATTGGAAAGCCCAGCATTTATTACCTCTCTGTAATTCTTAGAACCTGTAGAATCCCAACAGTGCAGAAGGAGGCCATTCAGCCCATCGTCCCTGCACCGACTCTCCAAAGGAGTACTCTACCTAGGCCCACTCCCCCACCCTATCCACGTAACCTCGCGCATTGATCATGGCCAATCTACCTAACCTGCACATATTTGAACTATGGGAGAAAACTGGAGCACCCATGGAAACCCAAGCAGACACAGGGAAAACATTGACAACATCAAAGAGATTAAATGAAATGGAAAATTAAAAATGAAAATTGCTTATTGTCACGAGTAGGCTTCAATGAAGTTACTGTGAAAAGCCCCTAGTCGCCACATTCCGGCGCCTGTCCGGGGAGGCTGGTACGGGAATCGAACCGTGCTGCTGGCCTGCTTGGTCTGCTTTAAAAGCCAGCACTTTAGCCCAGTGAGCTAAACCAGCCCCTTGCATTCCAATCATTCAAGCATGTGCTTTCACTGCACTTACCTCTCTTTGATGTGGTCAATGTTTACAAACATTGGGGTTTCACCAATTAGGCCACTGAAGCATGAAAGGATATGAATGGCTCAAAGCTACAGATAGTTTTTACAAATTGCCAATCACAGACCATAACTCAAAAGCTATGGATGGTTTGCAAATAGTGGATCTGTGGGAACCAGATATAAGCACAGCTGCTTCCCTTTGAAGAATGAACACATGGAACTGCAAAGAATTTTTTTATAACTATAATGCTTCCCACAGCCCCTGGCTGAACTGCTGTTTAGCTTCCTGACAGTGGTCCCTTTTCTGTGGGGCGGGGGTCAGGGCTGCATGGGAGAGTCTGTGGAGGGGCCGATCTTTTTGTTGTAAAATGCCACAGTTCCTCTGCACTTAGGGCTGGATTCACCGTTTTTGAGACTAAGTGCGGAGGAATTGTGCCGTTTTACGACAAAAAAAATCGCCACCAACCCCTCTCCGATCCTGCGACCAGTAAGGGGGGAGCAGCCACGCTGAGTAAAACACCCGGCTCCCATAATATAAACGCTTGGAGAATGACCGGGGCCCTGGCCGCGCATGCGCACGGCGACGACCTGCAGTGTTCGCACCGTAAAACATTGCGGCGGCCGTGGGCGGACCCGACCTGCCAGATAGTGCACCCTTGGCCACCCCCACCAGCTTCCCCAGCTCTCGTGGAAGATGCCCCAGCCAGCAAAAGGCTTCCGCCCAATTGTGGGCCCAGTTGGACACAGTCCGCAGCCGCCACACCAGGTTCCCGACTGCTGAGGCCACACGTCAACCACACGGTCGGGAAATCGGCCCATCAGGGGAAGGCCTTCAGGTGACCCATTAACACTGTTCCAAAGGCGTGCGGCGCGTGACACAATGACACCATTTCAAGAGGGCGCAGGATACAAAACCTGCGTCAGAGAGGATTCTCCGCCCGATTACGAAATCGGCATCAAGAAATGGTGAATCTCGCCCACTGTCTCTCAAACGGAGAATTCAGTCTCTTGTAGCCAGGAATATTTGGGAGAATTTCCGTCTCTGCGAACCTAACCTTTAACAATGGTCATGCACAGTATTGATTTTTGTTTTGGAGTTGGCTGACCGTAGTTCTAACCCAGGCTGCTGGGTGCAGAGGCGTACTGGCAGAAGGCCCGCGTCAGTGCTTCAACACCTTGCTGAATTCAATCAAAAGAATAATTGAATAATAACAAAAAACAGTTCTCCAACCCCTTAACCCCCTCACAATCCCGATGTCCCATCCATGTCAACCTATGCCACCTCATCCACGACCCCCATGGCCCCTCATACCCCCTATGTCCCACATTCCTATGGCACCTTTCGGCCCTATGCCAATCTACTGCCAGCATGTGACCCCACCCACCACATTTTTCCCTTACCCCCTCCAATGCCAATACACCTAGCATGCACCATGGGCAAACCTCAGGAGCTATGTTATTTGTCTATTGTTCACATCACATTTTAAACAAAAGCAGTCCATTGATTAAAAAAACATTTTATATATTGAAATTCCTTCAACTAATCTCTTCCAAAACAAACATTTTTATTCTGTAACCACTTTGAGCTGTCACTTAATAGGCACTCCATTGTAATCCAGATCTCATGATGATAACCCTCAGGCTCATGACAACAAACAGAATAAAATATCAAGCACTGATTTTTTTTATTGAACCCCAGACTGTTTTTAAAATTTAAAGCCCAGCAGAGTTAAATCCATTGACAGATTGACAATTCTTTGAGAGCTTCACAGTTTCAATGGGCTTATGCAGTTTTTATGCACAATCATGTTTATCTTTAACAATTTCAAAGGGTGCCTTACCTCTCCCAAAGTGCGATATCCAAAGGGGCAATCTGACTTTCCAAATGAATCCATCAAGTTCAAACCTCCTCTCACTTGGTCTAACCTGGACACTCCAGATTTTGCACTGGTGGCTGACCAAAATTGCACCTCAGTGGAAGCAGCTGATAATTTAAATGGGCAGCTCTTTCTGTAAAACATACATGTGTGGACCCCTAGCGGCACCAGTGCTACCTCTGTGAAAATAGGAAGTACCAACTTCAAGGGTGGGACCTAGGACTTCTGGTCTCTCTGTCATAGTGAAAATCTGGGCCTTAATACCTGCATTTCTTGGAGCCAAGATATCGCTGCAGCATCATATTTCCTCACAGCTATCTGTGCCTGAAGCTCTGCACTCTTGTGCAACTTGATATTCTCCTTTTGATATTACTTCCTGGTTCCCACATCCCTGCCAAGTTAAACCCCAATTGCAGTAGCAAATCGCCCCACAAGGAACTCAGTCCTGGCTTGGTCCAGCTGCAACCTGTCTGGCCTGTTCAGGTCCAATCTCTCCCAATGTCCCAGAAACCTAAAACCCTCCATCTTGCACTGTCTTTCATGCACACCTTCACCTGCTTTATTCTCCCATTTCTGTACTCACTTTCACACGGTACTGGGTGTATTCTTGAGATTACAAACTTTGAGAATCTGCTTGCTAATTTTCTACCCAGCTCTTTAAATTCTGACTGCAGGCCCACATCCCTCTCTGCACCTATGTCATTCGTACCGATGTGGATCACGACTGCTGGCTGTTCACACCCCCCCCCCCCCTCGCCCCCTCCTAAGGGTGTTCTGCAGCCATTCAGGAACATCATTGACCCTGGCACCAAAAAGGCAACACACCATCCTGGATTCAGATCTGCAGCCTCTCTGTTCCCCTAACTATCGAATCACCTATTGCTATTGCTCTTCCAGTGTTTCCTGTGCTCCCTTGAATGGCTCGGCCAGCTATATTGTCATGGATTGGCTCTGGCTGCACTCCCCAGATGAACTATCACGTTCAGCGGTATTCACTGGTTGGGCAATGGGATGCACTAAGGGGCTCCTCCACTGACTGTTTCTATTAGTCTGCCTGGCAGCGACCCTCTCTCCCTGCATACTGCAGGGTGACCACATCAATAAACGTGCGCTCTCAAGGTTGTGGATGTGCCACAGAGATGATTGGATTTTGTTTATTGTCACTTGTACCAATGTACAGTGAAAAGTATTTTTCTGCGAGCAGCTCAACAGATCATTAAGTACATGAAAAGTAAAGGAAATAAAAGAAAATACATAATAGGGCAGCTGCTGCTCCGAATCCAAAACTTGGGTAATGAGTGATTTCGATACCTGTCATCCTCTTGGGTAGAAAACAGTGCCAGGCACAGGAAGAGAAAGCACATCGGAGCCAATGGGAAGGGGGAGATCGATCGAGGCTGTGGGAAGGGGGAGATTGATCGAGGCTTTGGGAAGGGGGAGATCAATCGAGGATATGGGGAGATCGATCGAGGCTATGGGGAGATCGATCAAGGCGATGAGAAGGGGGAGATCGATCGAGGCTATAGGAAGGGGAGATTGACCGAGGAAGAGGCAATGTGTGCCTACTATGCAGTTTCCCAACATTTCATTGAATCCACTTCATTGCGTAGGCTGTTGTCAAATTGAGGCTAACCTTGTGTACACTGACTGTAGTGTTTCTGCTTCTGTTACCCAGGAAATTCCTCGCAGCACCCTGGATTCATTCATGCAGCCGTTTCAGAGTACACTGTGGCTGCTGGTGGGCCTATCTGTTCATGTGGTAGCTGTGATGCTTTATCTCTTGGATAGATTCAGGTTTGTGGCACCTTAATAAAATTCACTTCTGCTTTTCAGCCCTTTAGCCGACAGGATCAGATTCCTGAATTTCCTCAGTCAGTGTTACTTATACAGATTGAGATTCACTGGCTGTAGGACAGGGCATGGTCGATAGGTGTGAAAGTATCTTTCCTCCAGTAAGCACTGTGACGAACCACAAGCCTGGCAATGCAGATTTGACAGGATTATTAAATCAATACTTGGTTTAATAACCAAGGAGCACAAAATATCAATGGCATAAAGGAAATAAGAAATAAGTTGAGCCAAGGAAGTTGATGAACTTTTTTTAAAAGTTGGTAATGGTGAAAATTCTTAGACTTAGACTATCTAAATGTTGAGAAGTTGACGGACTCCCAGAAAGCATTTCATGATGAAAACAGAAGATGCTGGAAATGTTCAGCAGATCTGGCAGCATCTGTGGAGCAAGAAAACAGAGTTATAGTTTCAGGTCGATGACTCTTCATCGGAAGTGGAGAAAGTGTAAGATGTGGCAGGTCTTAAACAATTGCAGAGATGGAGATAGGGGAGAGAGGAAAGAAAAGGTTTTAAGGTCCCTGATCGGGCGCAGGCAGGGCTAATTAAACAGCACAAGTGGGTGTTGGCCCAAGGCAAAAAGGGCTGTTAAAATGAGACAAGCAAAGAATAAGGAGATGTGTTTGGGTTGTAACATCAGTACAACTATCATCCCATTTCAGAAAAATCTCATGAAAATTACTCCCACTCCCGAAAGCAATCAAGAAGATGATTATAAGCAATGTTGCTAATTACAATCAACCTCCTTTCACCTTCTGCATCTTGAAATGAGCTTCACCCTTCGACATGTGTTCAGTTCTCTTCTGAAGATCAGCAGAGATTCCATAAATACTGTCCAGGGCTCTTCTGAAGATCAGCAGAGATTCCATAAATACTGTCCAGGGCTCTTCTGAAGATCAGCAGAGATTCCATAAATACTGGCTCTGTGGGAAAAGAAATATCTTCTGGAATCAAGCTTAATCTTGTGTTTATGTATTTTATATTGATGAATCTGAGCCACCTTTTGTGATCATAAGACCCCCCCCCCCCCCCCCCCCCCCGCTTATCCTAATGTGGGTTGAGGTAACCCAATGTTAACCAACCCTATACTAGGTGTAAAATAAGTAAACTGCAACAGGATGCCAGCCTTCGCTTTGCAGTTTGAGGTCAATGAGGCCAGTGCCTTTTCATTGGTTATTTGTCCAGAGGTCAAAATTGGCCCCATTGTATTTCACTGAAAACTGATGATTATTGTGATAACTGTGTAGATAGTAATTTTGCACCATTAATTCTCAATATTTCATCCTGGATACAAGGACTCCATCTTGATTGTCATATAAATTGGCAACCCGTAGATCCCTTGGGGTTGTGACATCTGAAGTTTCTGTCTTCTAGTCCTTTTGGGAGATTTAAAGTGAACAGTGAGGAGGAGGAGGAAGATGCACTGACCCTGTCCTCAGCCATGTGGTTCTCCTGGGGTGTACTCCTGAATTCTGGGATTGGAGAAGGTAAGAGCGAAAAACGCTAGCATTAAGAGCCTCACAGAGTAATTACAGTATCCCACCGATGGTAATAGCTCAGTTTCACGTTTGCAGTTCGTGATGTTGGTGGATGTTGAATTGGGACAAGGGTGTGTAGATAGCCTGGGTCACATTGAGATCCAAAAAGACGAGTTGTTGGGCGTCTTGAAAAATATTAAGGTGGATAAGTCCCCAGGGCCTGATGGGATCTACCCCAGAATACCGAAGGAGGCAAGAGAGGAAATTGCTGAGGCCTTGACAGAAATCTTTGGATCCTCACTGTCTTCAGGTGATGTTCCAGAGGACTGGAGAATAGCCCATGTTGTTCCTTTGTTTAAGAAGGGTGGCAAGGATAATCCAGGGAACTACAGGCCGGTGAGCCTTACGTCAGTGGGAGAGTAATTACTGGAGAGAATTCTTAAAGACAGCACGGTAGCATTGTGGGTAGCACAATCGCTTAACAGCTGCAGGGTCCCAGGTTCGATTCCGGCTTGGGTCACTGTCTGTGCGGAGTCTGCACATCCTCCCCGTGTGTGCGTGGGTTTCCTCCGGGTGCTCCGGTTTCCTCCCACAGTCGAAAGATGTGCAGGTTAGGTGGATTGGCCATGATAAATTGCCCTTAGTGTCCAAAATTGCCCTTAGTGTTAGGTGGGGTTACTGGGTTATGGGGATAGGGTGGAGGTGTTAACCTTGGGTAGGGTGCTCTTTCCAGGAGCTGGTGCAGACTTGATGGGCTGAATGGCCTCCTTCTGCACTATAAATTCTATGATACTCCCATTTGGAAGCAAGGGGTCATATTAGCGAGAGGCAACACGGTTTTGTGAAGGGGAGGTCATGTCTCACTAACTTGATAGAGTTTTTTGAGGAGGTCACAAAGATGATTGATGCAGGTAGGGCAGTGGATGTTGTCTATATGGACTTCAGTAAGGCCTTTGACAAGGTCCCTCATGGCAGACTGGTACAAAAGGTAAAGTCACACAGGATCAGAGGTGAGCTGGCAAGATGGATACAGAACTGGCTAGGTCATAGAAGGCAGAGAGTAACAATGGAAGGGTGCTTTTCTGATTGGAGGGCTGTGACTAGTGGTGTTCTGCAGGGATCAGTGCTGGTACCTTTGCTGTTCATAGTATATATAAATGATTTGGAGGAAAATGTAACTGGTCTGATTAGTAAGTTTGCGGACGACACAAAGGTTGGTAGAATTGCGGATAGCGATGAGGACTGTCGGAGGACACAGCAGGATTTAGATCATTTGGAGATTGGGCGGAGAGATGGCAGATGGAGTTTAATCCGGACAAATGTGAAGTAATGCATTTTGGAAGGTCTAATACAGGTAGGAAATATACAGTAAATGGTAGAACCCTCAAGAATATTGACAGTCAGAGAGATCTTGGTGTACAGGTCCACAGGTCACTGAAAGGGGAAACACAGGTGGAGAAGGTATACGGCATACTTGCCTTCATTGGCCGGGGCATTGAGCATAAAAATTGGCAAGTCATGTTGCAGCTGTATAGAACCTTAGTAAGGCCACACTTGGAGTATAGTGTTCAATTCTGGTCGCCACACTACCAGAAGGATGTGGAAGCTTTAGAGAGGGTGCAGAAGAGATTTACCAGGACGTTGCCTGGTATGGAGGGCATTAGCTATGAGGAGAGGTTGAATAAACTCGGTTTGTTCTCACTGGAACGAAAGAGGTTGAGGGGCAACCTGATAGAGGTCTACAAAATTATGAGGGGCATAGACAGAGTGGATAGTCAGAGGCTTTTTCCCAGGGTAGAGGGGTCAATAACTAGGGGGCATAGGTTTAAGGTGCGAAGGGCAAGGTTTAGAGGAGATGTACGAGGCAAGTTTTTTTACACAGAGGGTAGTGGGTGCCTGGAACTCGCTGCCGGAGGAGGTGGTGGAAGCAGGGACAATAGTGATGTTTAAGGGGCATCTTGACAAATACATGAATAGGATGGGAATAGAGGGATACGGACCCCGGAAATGCAGAAGATTTTAGTTTAGATGGGCAGCATGGTCGGCGCAGGCTTGGAGGGCCGAAGGGCCTGTTCCTGTGCTGTACTTTTCTTTGTTCTTTGTTCATCAGCCTGCATTCCACAGAAACTCCCATTTTCCGATTTTAATGAGGATACAGGGGGTCCACACTGAGTAAAGAGCTTAGTTTTATTTACAATATGATGTATACACTGCCCAGTAGATCCCTACTGGGTTTGTCTCTCTGATCGATGCCTTACTGGCCGACCTTTTATACAACGGTTAATATAGATCCCCCGGAGCAGCTCATACTGCACAAGGACCACAGGGAAGATAATCAGTCCCACCTTGTAGGTCCCGCGTCGGATATTACACCAACCAATTCTCCCTCTCTGATTCACAAACTGCTATGCGGTTTGCTGCATAGTTCTAAATATGAAATCAGTACTTTCTATCGAAAGAAGTAGTGACTTTAAAATGGGGGACTGTATTCCTGATTCAATTATCCAATCTGTCTTACCCTGTCTCATCTGAAGATTCTTTTGGGCTCGACTCCCTTTGTACAAAACTATGAACAAACTATTCTCAGTTGGTTCATTTATAATGAAGCACAATCATCTGAAAGTGTGATTCAGTGTAATATGGACACGTTTAGTGAGTGGGCAAATGATGGCAGATGCAGTATAAATTTGAGGTTATCCACTTTGGTAGCAAAAACGAGAATGCAGACTATTATCTGAATGGCCATAAATTAGGAGAGAGGAATGTGCAACGAGACCTGGATGTCCTCATACACAGTCACTGAGCATGTAGCTGCAGCAGGCGGTAAAGAATGCAAATGGTACGTTGTCCTTCGTAGCGAGAGTATTTGAGTACAGGAGCAGGGACGTGTTACTGCAACTATACAGGGCCTAGGTGAGGCCACACCTGGAATATTTTCTGCAGTTTTCGTCTCCATATCTGAGGAAGGATGTTCTTGCTGTCCATGGAGTGCAGTGAAGGTTTTCCAGACTGATTGCTGGGATGGCGGGACTGATGTATGAGGAGAGATTGAATTGGTTCAGATTGCATTCGCTGGAGTTCAAAGGGGGGATCTCATAGAAACCTCTGAAACTCTAACAGGACTAGAAAGGGCAGATGCAGGAAGGATGTTCCCAAGGGTGGGGTGTGTCCAGAATCAGGGGTCACAGTCTGAGGATAGGAGATAGACCATTTAGGACAGAGATTAGGAGAAATTTCTTCACTCAAAGAGTGGTTGGCCAGGAAGTAGTTGAAGCCAAAACATTGCATGTTTTCAAGAAGCAGTTACATATAGCAGCACGGTAGCATGGTGGTTAGCATAAATACTTCACAGCTCCAGGGTCCCAGGTTCAGTTCCCGGCTGGGTCACTGTCTGTGCGGAGTCTGCACATCCTCCCCGTCTGTGCGTGGGTTTCCTCCGGGTGCTCCGGTTTCCTCCCACAGTCCAAAGATGTGCGGGTTAGGTGGATTGGCCAGGCTAAATTGCCCTTAGTGTCCTAAAAAAATAAGGTTAATTGGGGGGGTTATTGGTATAGGGTGGATACGTTGGCTTCAGTAAGGTGATGTGGAGATGCCGGCGTTGGACTGGGGTGAGCACAGTAAGAAGTCTTACAACACCAGGTTAAAGTCCAACAGGTTTGTTTCAAACACGAGCTTTCGGAGCACGGCTCCTTCTTCAGGTGAATCAGTTCAGTAAGGTGTTCAGTAAGTTCAGTAAGGCTTTCACCGTTCAGTAAGGTGATCATTGCTCGGCACAACATTGAGGGCCGAAGGGCCTGTTCTGTGCTGTACTGTTCTATGTTCTATAGCACTTAGGGCGAAGGGGATCAAAGGATGTGGGGGAAAGCGGGATTAGGCTTTTGAGTTGGATGATCAGCCATGAATGGTAGGTCATGCTCAAAGGGTCAACTGGCTTTCTGCTCCTATTTTCTATGTTTCTGTGAAAGACCACCTAGAGCCAATTGTAAGGAAAACTGGTCGCTAATATAGTTGGAACGTCCAAGTCTGAAGGTCTGAGAAGTACAGAGAGGGTGCAGTGTGTCTGAGATGGTAGAGAATGAAGTCACTGAACTCTAACATGGTGCCTCTCCTATCTACGTTTCCAGGGGCTCCGAGAAGTTTTTCTGCTCGAATCTTGGGCATGGTTTGGGCTGGATTTGCTATGATTATTGTTGCCTCATACACTGCCAACCTGGCAGCTTTCCTGGTGTTGGACAGACCCGAGGAGCGGATCACCGGAATCAACGATCCCAGGGTAAAGCTTTCACACGCATATCACTGCTCCAGTGCACACCACAGAGCACAGGTTTTGCAATTCTCACATTCTGGAATTACGTGAGCTGTGTTGAGCACAGCTTTATAAAACACATCTCCTAATTCAATTATCGAGGCCACCACTGCCACTTTGTGACCACATCACTGTCCATTGATATTAGATACTCCCACATTTGCACACTCAAATCTGAGATCACATTTTCACCAGTCACAGCTGTTCCTCCACATCATGTGAGGAAGTCCGGGGAAATGCTTCTCCAGAAAATAGTGATTTTTTTCACACGTTATTTGGAGAGTATTTTAATAGTTTGCTTGTAAATTCTTGTAAATACTTCAGGCGTACACATGCTATTGGATAGCTGTGTTGGTGAATGAAGTCCATTGTGGCAATCTCCTCTTTTTGACTCACTTTCAACAGGTTTCTTCCTGTGCTACTGAAATGAGCCTCATGTTAGCCAGAGTAACAACAAACACTTCAGATGTTCATTGAATGCTTCTTTATCTATCATTTTTTCCCTGGTATTTGGAGCATCAGTGTAGTCGGGAAGGTTAAATAAAACCATTATTAAAATTGCCAATCTGAAGTACACTCTGAGCGACACGGCAGCACAGTGGTTAGCACTGTTGCTTCACAGCTACAGGGTCCCAGGTTTGACTCCCAGTTTGGGTCACTGTCTGTGCGGAGTCTGTACGTTCTCCCTGTGTCTGCGTGGGTTTCTTCCGGGTGCTCCGGTTTCCTCCCACAAGTCCCGAAAGACGTGCTGTTAGGTAATTTGGACATTTTGAATTCTCCCTCTGTGTACCCGAACAGGGGATGGAGTGTGGCGACTAGGGGTTTTCACAGTAACTTCATTGCAGTGTTAATGTAAGCCTACTTGTGACAATAAAGATTATTATTATTGTCAAGAACTGCCTTCCCAATTCACTAACTGTGGGGTGGATTTTCAGTGAAAATGTCAATTGGGTGAATTCTGAACTGGTGGCTGGTTGGAATCTACCTCAGTATCTCTATTTATTACGAATGTGGAGTAAGAGCCCAAACATTTTTAACCCATTATTACTTTGTTTACAGCTTCGAAATCCTTCCGACAAGTTTATCTATGCTACAGTGAAGCAGAGCTCTGTGGATATCTACTTCCGGCGGCAGGTAGAGCTGAGCACCATGTATCGTCACATGGAGAAACACAATTACGAGAATGCAGCTGATGCTATCCAGGCTGTACGAGATGGGTAATACTCTCAACAACCTCTGAGACATTCACTAATCCTTCCCACACTGCTCCTGCAGATACAAAGTAATGGCACTGTTCCCTGTGCGAGCCAGAAAGTTCAATCTTCCATTTCTTAGCTTTAACGGATTCACCGATGTGAGGAAAAGCAGTGTTGGCGTTTCTACTATTTCCTTTACGCAGTCAATGAAGGAAATATCAGCCAGGGTCTCCCAGTCACAACAGCGTATGGTCAGGCTTGGTAATGGTGACCTCCACAGTCATTTAGCGAGATGGCATTTAAAAATCACCCTGCGATTTAACCACTGCGTTGCGGTAGGCGCGTATCTGGGTGGGCCAGTTAAAGAGCAGGAAAGGCCAAAATCGAACGCGAATCAGTTTGCTATCGAACCAGCCCACTCCTGATGGCATGTTCCGGATCTCGCCCAAACATGGCGAGCATATCATTAACCCCAATTTGCATTAATTTCCATCTCATTAACGAGATTGAAGTCGAATGCTGTGACCCTCCGGGAATTAGCCGGCTCTCCAGCGGGAAAGCACACAGGTGCCGTTTAGTGCTCCTTCTTAAAAACATGAAGCAGGCGCAATGGCTGCTGAGGGGAACTGAGGGGTGAATAGCCATTTCCATTTTGTGGCATGCAGCTCAAGGGCACTAGTGCTGCTCCCCCAGTGCTTTGTTTGGGGGGGCTCAGGGGGATAGGGCTTGGTCGGGGGGGGCTGAAGCATTCCAGGTCAGGGGTCGACTCTGGGCCGAGGGTAGGGGGAGGGTTGGGAGGATGTGGAGCTTTTCATTCGATCGGCCTTCAAGCCGTCTTTCAATATTGTGGATACCCATAAACGGCGCATGTACAGCTGCTGCCTGTCTGTCCGACCAAACACCTCCACAGAGCCCTGTTCTTGGTTATATGCTGATGGTCACTTTAACTCCCTTTGACTGTGACTGGCCTCCAGCTTCACAGCTGAAGGCTATTGCTAATGAGGAATTGGCCTTGTTAATTGTCACAGCTGCAGTTTGTGTTTGCTACTTGCTCCTGCTGGTGGCTGCAGATGCCTGGAGGCTGCTGGTGCTGCTTCCGTCCTTTTCCGTAGCCAGGAAGAAGGACAGTTTTTTCTAAGATACCTGGATCCTGGAACACTGGACTCAGGGGGATGAGTCCAGAAGGCTTTGAAGCAAGAAGACGCTGCGGGATCTGGTGCGCGACATTGTTCCAAATGGGTCGACGCCGTTGAAGAAATGCTTTCGCAGATTGCTGATGCTTTTGTTGCTGGTGTGGTGGGTGCTGCGTGTAACTGGCATGTCACCACAGGTTAAACACGCTGGAAGTCACGGATGTTCACCTGCACCTTGAGCGGCAGTGGAATAGGTGGATTCTAGGGAGGGCCTGCACTGCCTTGGCTCCTGGATGGAGAATGGCACTGATATGTAGAACAAGTAACACATTGGTGGATAGATCGTTTCTACGACAAAGGTCTGGACATGATGACACATTCTCAGGCTTATACTCCGTTTGTACTGAGGAACCTGTGAGGGATGATACCGTGTGTTTGTTTTTTTTTGTGAAAATGAACTGATTTTTAAAAAAAATTATTTTTGATCAGATTTTTATCAAAACATAATTTTTGCATAACCATTAACAATATTTAACACAACAAGGTAAACGTTAACATTATATTGAGAAAAAAGAACAAGAATATGTAACATTCCCCCCCTCCCCCCCCGGATTGCTGCTGCTGCTGACATTTAATGCTCTCCTAGAAAGTCGAGGGCTGCCACCTCCGAGAGAACCCCGCCATGGACCCTCTCAAGGCAAACTTTATTTTCTCGAGGCTGAGAAACCCGGCCATGTCACCAATCCAGGTCTCCACACTCGGGGGTTTAGAATCCCTCCATATTAAAAGTCCCTCAACCACTTTGTACACCAGCTCTACAGCAGACGACGCAACCTGGAAACCAAGATAGAGGCCATATTCTCAACTTGCGCTCAGGACGCAGCAGACCAGCTGCTGAACACCGCCAAATAGATGAGACAACGATACTATGCCACCTATATGCACACCAAGAACAGGAAGCTTGAGAAACTTGGCATCATGACCAGCAGCAACCAAGCCTCCCCCAGTACCAAAGTAGAAAACAATACAGGGAAATCTATTGCCAACTTGTCGGACTACACCCTTCAACCAGACGAAATCGAAGTCCTCAGCAGAGGGCTCAATTTCTGCACCACCACCAAAATGGACCCCATCAGTCTCGCGGCAGACACGGAGGAATTCATCAGGCGAATGAGGCTCCGGGAGTTCTTCCACAGACACCAAGAGGCCGACAGCGAACCCAAGGAGACTACCAATGAACCGGAACAGCAGACCGCGAGATCTGCGGTGCGGCAACCGAAGAGGAAAGAGTTGAATTGGACCCCTCCGGAAGGCCGCTGCTCTAGACTCGACATGTATGCTCAAGCCGTCAGGAGTCGCGTCAATGCCAGATTCATCAGTCGCATTCACAAGGCAGCTCCGAACGCCACCCAAGCACAACGCAACGCCATCCATGCTCTCAAGACCAACCGCAACATCGTCATCAAACCAGCAGACAAAGGAGGGGCCATCGTCATACTGAACAGAACGGACTAATGCAAAGAAGTGTACTGACAACTCAACAACCAGGAACACTATAGACAGTTACCCGCAGATCCAACCAAGGAACACATCCTCCAACTCAACAGACTGATCAAGACCTTCAGAGCACCCTATGTGCTCTCATCCCACGTACTCCCCGCATTGGAGATCTCTACTGCTTCCTGAAAATACACAAGGCCAACACACCAGACCGTCCTACCGTTTCGTGCAATGGAACCATGCGTGAGAACCTCTCTGGCCACATCGAGGGCATCTTGAAACCCATCGTACAAGGTACGCCCAGCTTCTGTTGCGACACGACGGACTTCCTACAGAAACTCAGCACCCATGGACCAGTTGAACCAGGAACATTCCTCGTCACAATGGATGCCTCGGCACTCTACATCAGCAACCCCCATGACGACGGTATTGCTGCAACAGCGTCAGTACTCAACACCCACAACTGCCAATCTCCAGACGCAATTCTACAACTCATCCGCTTCATTCTGGATCACAACGTCTTCACCTTCGACAACAAATTCGTCATCCAGATGCACGGTACAGCCATGGGGACCAAATTCGCACCTCAATACGCCAACATCTTCATGCACAAGTTTGAACAAGACCTCCTCACCGCACAGGACCTTCAACCGATGTTACACATCAGATACATCGATGACATTTTTTTCCTTTGGACCCACGGCGAAGAATCACTGAAACGACTACACAATGACATCAATAAGTTCCATCCCATCATCAGACTCACCATGGACTATCTGCAAAATCAGTTGCATTCTTGGACACACTCATCTCCATCAAGGATGATCACCTCAGCACTTTGCTTTACCGCAAGCCCACTGATAACCTCACGATGCTCCACTTCTCCAGCTTCCACCCTAAACACATTAAAGAAGTCATCCCCTATGGACAAGCCCTCCATATACACAGGATCTGCTCAGATGAGGAGCGTAACAGACACCTACAGATGCTGAAAGATGCCCTCGTACGAACGGGATATGGCGCTCGACTCATCGATCGACAGTTCCAATGCGCCACAGCAAAAAATCGCACCGACCTCCTCAGAAGACAAACACAGGACACAACCGACAGAGTACCCTTTGTCTTCCATTACTTTCCTCGAGCGGAGAAACTATGACATCTTCCTCGCAGCCTCCAACACGTCATCGATGAAGATGAACATCTTGCCAAGGTCATCCCCATACCCCCACTACTTGCCTTCAAACAACCACGCAACCTCAAACAAAGCATTGTTTGCAGCAAACTACCCAGCCTTCAGAACAGCGACCACGACACCACACAACCCTGCCACGTCAATCTCTGGAAGACGTGCCAGATCATCGACATGGATACCACCATTACACGTGAGATACCACCCACCAGATACACGGTACATAATCGGGCGATTCGGCCAACGTTGTCTACCTCAAACGCTGCAGGAAAGGATGTCCCGAAGTGTGGTACATCGGCGAGAACCATGCAGACGCTGTGATAATGAATGAACGGACATCGCGCGACAATCACCAGGCAGGAATGTTCCCTTCCAGTCGGGGAACACTTCAGCAGTCAAGGGCATTCAGCCTCTGATCTCTGGGTAAGCGTTCTCCAAGGCGGTCTTCAGGACACGCGACAACGCAGAATTGCCGAGCAAAAACTCACAGCCAAGTTCCGCACACATGAGTGCGGCCTCAACCGGGACCTGGGATTCATGTCACATTACATTCACCCCCACCATCTGGCCTGGGCTTGCAAAATCCTACCAACTATCCTGGCTTGAGACAATTCACACCTCTTTAACCTGGGGTTACCCCTATCTCTGGATCTGTAAAGATTCAATTACCTGCAAATGCTCGCATTCTAAGCATTGTCTGGCATCTTTGAATTTGTCTATATATATGTTTCTGGAACATATCTCTTCATTCATCTGAGGAAGGAGCAGTGCTCCGAAAACTAGTGTTTGAAACAAACCTGTTGGACTTTAACCTGATGTTGTATGACTTCTTACTGTGCTCACCCCAGTCCAACGCTGGCATCTCCACATCACACACATTAAAAGGATCTGTCTCCGGGCTACCAGGGAGGCAAAGGCCAATATGTCGGCCTTTTTCGCTTCCTGAACTCTTGGATCATCTGACACACCAAAGATCGCTATCTCTGGACTCGGCACCACCCGTGTGTCTAAGATCTTGGACATTGTCTTAGCAAATCCCTGCGAGAATCCCTTAGGAGCTGGGCATGCCCAGAACATATAGACATGATCTGCTGGGCTTCCTGCACACCTCGCACATCTATCCTCAACGCCAGAGAACATGCTCATTCTGGTTGCCGTCATGTGTGCTCGGTGGACCACCTTAAACTGGATTAAGTTAAGCCTGGCACATGATGAAGAGGAATTTACCCTGTTTAGGGCATCTGCCCTGTGGTAGTATGACTAGAGGTATTACGGTACCTAACAATGCCGAGACACCATTGGTGGATAAGGCTCGCTGCTTATTGGTCCATTGGTATGTAAACTTGTTATCTATTGGTTAAGGCTGTAAGGTAGCTCCGCCCAGTAAAGGTGGAGTATTAAAGCCCGTGTATCCCCCGCAGCTTCCTTTCTGTACCTGAGCTGCTGGGGAAACATCTAGCCTTCAGTTCGGACTACGACCTCGTTTCTGTGGTCATTAATAGTGCATCACACCCACAGGCCCGCATTCAGCTCCCCGCCTAGCTCCTCCTCCCACTTGTCCTTAAGATCCCCCTCTGGGGCTTCCTCAGCCTCCTGTTGTTCCCCCTCTGGGGCTTCCTCCGCCTCCTGTGGATCACAGAGAGTGAGTGCCCTGAGGCCTCCCTAAAACTAGGCCCCCCCAAGGTGTGTGTGTGTGTGTGTGTGCGCTGGTGGAAGATTTGGGTGAAAGCTCTGATGGTTTTTCAATGTCCATATTGGACACATCATCTTGGCTGGTGCCGGAGCTCTTTTGGACCTTGCTGGTGGACTCCTTGGGCTGCTCCCCTGATGTGCCTATGAGATAAGGGAGATTTCAGTTGTGCATGGCTGGGGCATACAGGAGACATGACTCACGTCAGTTTGGTGTGATGGATGATGGCGCACTAGATCCTCACTTGGTTTATTACTGCCCACCTCACCCTTGGTACAGGAGCGGTCGACTTACTCCCTGGCCAGCTAGAGGGCTCGCTCCTTGAAGTAAGAGGCAACTTACAACTGGAATATTCCTCTGCCTGTCTGGGATCTCTCCCTCTCATTGTATGCCAGTTAGCCTGCATGAAAACGGATGCGGAGAGTGTGAGCAGGACATGTGTCAGGGCAGATTCTAAGGAGGCCTGGCATTTGTGGATGGGGAGTGTGAACAGCGAGGTGATGAGGACACAACCCACAGGGGAGATGTAGATGTGTGGGAGAGGGAGTGGTGGTTTCCCTTTAGCTGGCTGTGAGTGAGCTCCCCGTGGATGGGTGATGGGTGTGTGAGTGCGAGAGTTACAAGTTATGGAAAGAGAGGCTTACCCTGTCAAAACGGAGGAGATCATTCATCCTTTTGCAGCACTGGATACCTGTTGCCCTGTGCAGGCAATTGGCGCTGACCACCGCTGCCACCACCTCCCATATTGGGTTGGTGTCCCTGCTAGCTGGGCTCCTCCCTGTGCGAGGGTAGGTCACGCCGCACCTCCACAGCATCTAGCAGTCTGCTGAGGGAGGCATCTGAGAACTTGGGGGAAGACTTCCTTGCATCGATGAGTAGCTATGGACCAAGGATAAGTGGCTGGTGAGTGCTGGGGCGGCTTTTAAATGGAGCTCCCCCATGATTAATGGGCTTAGGTGATGGCCATGCATCTCGTGGCCTGAAATTTGTTTCCAAAAGAGCCTTCGATAACGGTGGGGGGGAACCCACCGTCACCGCTGATGGGCTAAACAGGGCTTTGCCCACTCGCCACCAGACTTTGCCACATTTAGGGGAAATTCCACCCTGTATCTAAAGAGCTGGGTTGGAATGAATTTCTGTGTGATAATCTGACAGGACGTTGTGAGAGAAAATTGATTCTTGTCATAGCAGCACGGTAGCATTGTGGATAGCACAATTGCTTCACAGCTCCAGGGTCCCAGGTTCGATTCCGGCTTGGATCACTGTCCGTGTGGAGTCTGCACATCCTCCCCGTGTGTGCGTGGGTTTCCTCCGGGTGCTCCGGTTTCCTCCCACAGTCTAAAGATGTGCAGGTTAGGTGGATTGGCCATGCTAAATTGCCCTTAGTGTCCAAAATTGCCCTTAGTGTTGGGTGGGGTTACTGGGTTATGGGGATAGGGTGGAGGTGTTGACCTTGGGTAGGGTGCTCTTTCCAAGAGCCGGTGCAGACTCGATGGGCCGAATGGCCTCCTTCTGCACTGTAAATTCTATATCTATCGCAGCAGGCAGGAGGTCAGATGGTAAGGATTCCCCATTATGGTCTGTATTCAAACAATCACTGGGTGTTACCATGCTCAGTATTGTAAAGTGGCATGGGGAACCTTTAATGGTTAAATCTAGTCACCGAACTGCCAAACCATGAAATCAAGTTGGGGAGATGGCGGGGCGGGAGGGGTTGCTGTTTGATACAGTCAGTCCGGCTGCCATTCTGAAAGTGTTTTGGTGATATTTAAGAGGCGTTGATGGGCTGTTACAGATGCAGTGAAACTGCTGCTAATCAGGGTTTGTGTCATTCTAGCAAATTGCACGCATTCATCTGGGACTCGGCTGTTCTGGAGTTCGAAGCCTCGCAGAAGTGTGATCTCATCACCACAGGAGAACTGTTCTTCCGATCGGGATTTGGCATCGGGATGCGCAAGGACAGTCCATGGAAACAGGCTGTCTCACTCGCTATATTGAGGTAAGACACACTTTGCTGATATTCTAAACACCTGGTGCATGGCTGCACCTCCAACTTCTTGGGAAATCAATGGTTGACATTGTAATCTGAAAACTTTGTTTTCTAATCTATCTGCCTCTCCCCCTCACTCTAAACCCTCACAGGTGGGCACGGTAGCATGGTGGTTAGCATAAATGCTTCATAGCTCCAGGGTCCCAGGTTCAATTCCCGGCTGGGTCACTGTCTGTGTGGAGTCTGCACGTCCTCCCTGTGTGTGCGTGGGTTTCCTCCGGGTGCTCCGGTTTCCTCCCACAGTCCAAAGATGTGCGGGTTAGGTGGATTGGCCATGCTAAATTGCCCGTAGTGTCCTAAAAAAGTAAGGTTAAGGGGGGGGGGGGTTATTGGGTTACGGGTATAGGGTGGATACGTGGGTTTGAGTAGGGTGATCATTGCTCGGCACAACATCGAGGGCTGAAGGGCCTGTTCTGTGCTGTACTGTTCTATCTATGAATCAGTTCTGTCTCACTCAAAGCTCAGCTCAGTCTAAATCAATCATTTCTCTCTCTCTCCCTATATCCTCTCAAACTCAATACAAGCATTGACCTACATGTTTTTTAACCCCAAGTCTACATCAATCAGCCCCTCTTTATTTAGGCCCAGTCAGATGGACAATATCAAAACAGGTTAGAAACACTCCAGCAGCAGCAGTGGATCAAACAGGTAAATTAATGATTCCTTTAGACATGTTTAGTTTGACAAAAGATCAACATTTGAAACGTCAATGTATATTTTCCCTCTGCCACATTCCTCCCTTCCCCAGGCCACCATGCTAAATGTCCATAAACTTCCTTCACTGCACCACCACCCACACTGGATCCGAAAATCCCGATCTCCTTAACTCCTCTAGTTACTCTCCTATTGCATTTTGCTCATCTTGTCTATGGGATCCATCTCCTGCTCCCTCGGCCCTGTTCCCAACTAAACTGCTGACCACCCAACTTCTCTGCCGGGTCCTCATTTTGCTACGCATTGTTAATCTTTCTCTCTCTTCTGGCACTGTCACTCTCACCTCCAGAGTTGCTATCATCACCCCTCTCTCAAACCTTCACCCTACTCTCCTTGCAAGTTCAATTTCCCTTTTCTCTCTTAGTCCTTGAACTTGTGTGTTAGTTACTGCCTACCAAATCTGGACCATCTTTTCTGGACCTCCATCTTTGAATCCCTCATGTTTCGGCCCCTGGCACAGCACAGAAACATGCTGGTCAAAGTCACAAATGACTACCTGTGTGACTGTGACAAAGATAAACTTTCCCTCCTCATCCTTCTCAACCTGTCTGCAGCTTTTAACATGGTTGACCACACTATCCTCCTCCAATACCTCTCCACTTGTCCAGCTGGGTGGGACTGTGCTCACCTGGTTCCATTCTTATCTAACTAATCATAGCCAGTGAATCACCAGCAATGTCCTTTCTCTCTCTGCTTCCTCACCATTATTTCTGATGTCTCCCGAGAGCCTATCTACAGCTGCCACCTAACTCTCATCATACATGTCACATAATTGAATCATAGTGTCCCAACAGTACAGAAGGAGGCCGTTCGGCCCAATGAGTTTGCACCGACCCTCTGAAAGACCACCTACAGGCCCACGCACCCACCCTATCCCCGTAACCCCACCTAACCTACACATCTTTGGACACTAAAGGCAATTTTATCATGGCCAATCCACCCAACCTGCACATGAAAAAATAAGAAGAAAAAAAAGAAAACCGCTTATTATCACAAATAGGCTTCAGATGAAGTTACTATGAAAAGCCCCTAGTCGCCACATTCTGGCGCCTGTTCGGCGAGGCTGGTACAGGAATTGAACCGTGCTGCTGGCCTGTCTTGGTCTGTTTTAAAAGCCAGCTATTTAGCCCAGTGTGCTAAACCAGCACATCTTTGGGAGGAAACCAGAGCACCCGGAGGAAACCCACACAGACAAGGAGAGAAAGCACAAACTCCACACAGGCAGTCACCCAAGGCTGGAATTGAACCCAGGTCCCTGGTGAAGTGAGACAGCAGTGCTAACCACTGTGCCAACTTGTCACCACTGTACCTAAGGATACGACATGAGATTTTGCACATACACTGATGACACCTAGCTCTAACTCACCACTGCTTCTCTCAACCTCGCCACTGCTACTGAATTATCTGATGTCCAGTATTGGAAACTTGCTACAACCAGACATTGGGAAGGTGAAGCCATTGTCTTCAGTATCCATTACAAGCTCCATACCCCAGCTACACACTGTCCCTCTCCCTGCAGTCTAGGCTGAACCTGGCAAATTTGATGCTATATGTGACCCCAAGATGAGCTTCCGATTACATAGCCACATGACCAAGACTGCCTATTTCCACCTCCATAACATCACTCAATTCCATAAGCTCATCTGCAGCTGAAACCCTCATCTTTGCATTTGTTACCTCAAGCTGTGACATTCAAACACATTCCTGACCATTGTCCCACATTCTCCCCCCAGTAAACGTGAGGTCCCCCAATTCCCTGTTGCTGTCTCCAAACTCTCACCAAGTCCCGCTCCCCAATTGCCCCTATGCTCACTGATCCACACTGGCTCCAGCCTCAATGTAAACATCTCACCCTTGTTTTATTATGATCCTGGACCAGATCCCCAACAGTTGCTAGGATACTGGACAGAAACCCCAAGATGTGCTTGTTAGGTGAATTGGACATTCTGAATTCTCCCTCTGTGTACTCGAACAGGCGCCGGAACGTGGCGACGAGGGGATTTTCACAGTAACTTCATTGCAGTGTTAATGTAAGCCTACTTGTGACACTAATAAAGATTATTATTATTATTATTATATTTTATTGAATTTGTAAGACTATGAGGAAAGGATCCTTCAGGAACCCAATTTGCAGATTCTTGCGAATCTAGCTACTATTTAATCTGCCAGCATTTTCAGAAACTGCTATTCTGTTCACAGACAGAACTCACTGTTTCACAGAAGCTGTGTATCTGTCCATATCCCAACCTAAAACTGAATTTCAAAACTGAGAACTCGACACCTGACTGCTTGAGCCCCTGTCTCCTCCCATTAACTACATAATCTTACGAAGCTAAACACAATGGGCTGGGTTCTCTGCCGGCGGGATGCTCCATTTTTGCCGGCAGCCCGGGGTTTACCAACGGCATAGAGCTGCCCCACAATTGGAAACCCCATTGACCAGCCGGCAAAACGGAGCATCCCGCCGGCGTGCTGAACCATAATTCTGGCACGGCGGGACAGTGAATATAGCCCAATGTCTCTAATTACCTACCCCTCAGAGAGCTCTATTTATATAAACAAAATTCCATTAGCCTAACTTTTACAATGCTTTAATTGCACCTCTGTCTATAAAAGGCATGCTGCCTTTCAAATCAGGATTTTTGATAAAACAGGGCTGCAGCAGTCACACATTAACCTCGGAGTTTAATCCTTACTTCAACGAATATACCATGCAATATATCTGAAATTCCTACATTCATCACAGTTTTCAAATTCCTCCATGATTTCACCACACCCTATCCCTGTAATCTCCTCTCAGCCCACATCCCTCTGAGATTCCAGTACTCCTCCAATACTGCCAGTTTGCATATCCTCCAATTCTGCCATTTTGCGTATACCCAATTTTAATCGCTCCCCAATTTGCAGCCATCCTGTCAGGTGCGAGACATTAAGCTCTGGAACTGTCTTGCTAAACCTCACCATTCTGTCTCTTTCTCTCCTTTTGGCCATCTGCCCTAATATCGCCTCACGTACTACATGTGAAGCATCTTGGGACTTGGGATGTTATGTTATATTTAAAGTGCCATATAAGTGCAGATTTTGATCTTTCCAGCATGTTTTTTAAATCTAGAAAAGCACCATTTTGGTTTCTGTTTATAATAGGACAAGCAGTGTCAACTGAGTCAGCCTTGAAAAATCATCCTCATTAAAGTCTGAAGACAGGAGCTCAAATTGGAAGAGCTGCCTCATAGTTTATGGGCAGCACGGTAGCATTGTGGATAGCACAATTGCTTCACAGCTCCAGGGTCCCAGGTTCGATTCAGGCTTGGGTCACTGTCTGTGCGGAGTCTGCACATCCTCCCCATGTGTGTGTGGGTTTCCTCTGGGTGCTCTGGTTTCCTCCCACAGTCCAAAAGATGTGCAGGTTAGGTGGATTGGCCATGATTAATTGCCCTTAGTGTCCAAAATTGCCCTTAGTGTTGGGTGGGGTTACTGGGTTATGGAGATAGGGTGGAGGTGTTGACCTTGGATAGGGTGCTCTTTCGAGGAGCCGGTGCAGACTCGATGGGCCGAATGGCCTCCTTCTGCACTGTAAATTCTATGATAGTCTGGCCAATCAGTAGCCTGACAAGGTCATACTTACAAAATAGTAACTATCTGTCAACATCCCAGACTCCTCTATCATACCACCTGGTATCAGCTGTGGTTCAGTTGACCATGAAACTGTTATTGTAAAAACCCACCTGGTTCACTAATATCCTTCAGGGAAGGAAATCTTTCATCCTTACCTGTTCTGGCCTAGATGCGACTCCAGGCCCACCTCAATGTGGTTGACTCTAACAATGGGCTTAGCAAGGTGCTCAGTTCAATAAATGGTGGCTATTTTGAAGACGTGCAGGGGAAGTTCTCCCTGTTGTCCCGGTCGACATTTATCCCTTAAGCAACGTCACAAAAAAATGACAGATTATCTGGTCATTATTACATTGACACTTCTGGGATCTTGCTGTGTGAGAACTGACTGGCACATCTCCACATTACAACATTTCAAAAGTACTTAATTGGCTGCAAAACTCTTTTTTCAAAATATGCTCTGTCCCACCAGCAGGAGTGACCCGGCAGGGATGGGGGCCCTGTGATGTGCAAGTAGGTTGGAAACCTCAATACTGGCTCCCAACCTAATGAAATCTCATGACCTCAAATGAAACAAGGTCAACTGCCAATTATCACTTATTGCCCAAAGCCGACAAATTAGTTACTGCTCCATGTTCAACATTGTTTAGCAGATACATGAGAGAGGGAAAGACAGAGTATGTACTCTGCGTAGAAGGTTCATTACCTACCACTAAGTATGGCTAGGTGGCACCATGACTGACCACGAAAGGGACAATGCTGGAAAATCTCAGCAAGTCTGGCAGCATCCGTAGGGAGAGAAAAGAGCTAACGTTTCGAGTCCGATGACTCTTTGTCAAACCATAGCTGGGCGCGAGACTTGCTTCTGTGCTCCGGCACCATGTTTAAATAATTTTTAAAAAGAAAGAATATTCCTTCAGCCCTGATCCCCCCAATGCTCCCGATGCCCCATTTGAACTCTGGTCTCCAGATTATGACATCTAAATTACTAGTCCAGTAAAATGGATACTATGCAACTGTACTCTTGATTATTAATGGAGGAACACCTGATTCTTTGACGGTTATCGGCTCCAATCACTGAGAATTTCCAATATTCGCTTGTCAAGTTCATGGAGGCCCATCTCTTCACCTTGCTCCATGCTTGCGGACTAGTGCCCCTCCAGCTATATAACCAATTAGCTCTCTCGGATGAGGGAGATATCTATGGCCCCTTGTGTGTGGGCTAACTGGCATCACCATTATCAGACGATTCAATATATCCAGGTGAAGACTCAGGAAAATCTGTGACAAACAGGGAGCTGAGTTCCCTGAAGCACCTACATACAAATTAGGAGCAGAAGTAGGCCACTTGGTCCTTTGAGCCTGCACCGAGAACATAGTGTTCAGTTTCTCTTAAAATGCTTGTTGACTAGTTTTTTTTTAAATCTTTCTTTAGTTTCCATGAGAATGGCTTTATGGAAGACCTGGACAAGACCTGGGTTAGATATCAGGAATGTGACTCTCGTAGCAATGCTCCAGCCACTCTGACCTTTGAAAACATGGCAGGTAAGCATTCCACGAGCCATCCATGCAACTGATGGAAACCTTCCCGTGTTTTGCTGCTTCGGAGGAGCTCTTAGGAATAAAAGATCTCAAGGATTCCACACCTGTGCACATCACTCTTCGATAGGAAGCAAAGACAGGAAGGTACAAGAGATGCGCAGAGAGTTGCTCCAGAGCCTCCCACTGCCAGTGGGATTCTTAATGATCGAAGACTGGAGACAGGACAGTCAGCTGCTTTCACTGATTAACATGAAAGTGATTGGATATCAGAGTGTATTTGAACTTTAAAAGCTTGCCTTTGCCACTATTCCTGTTAGGCAACCGTCAATATCCACTTCTCCTAAGAGTTACCATCACCTTCCAGGTAATCAGTGAAAAAGAAATGACCATGGAGAGAAATTGGTGACAGGAAGGGCTGTTTCCCGGGTAACAGGACAGCGCGCTTGGATTACAGTTGTATTGGGCATTGATGAGCATAGGTTGCCGCATCATGATCACATTTACGCTGTTTGTGTGCCAGTGCCTCGTGTGTGAAGCTAACCAGTGACGGAAAATCTCGCAATAAAATGATTTGTTCAGTATTGTCATCCTTGACAAATACTCCCTGAGATCGGTAAACAGCTGCCTCATACCTGTCTGGTGTGTTAAGAGTGGGTTTGGCACACCCCGATTACAAAGGAAATGGGATTTGCTGGGACCTGCGGTTTGATCCATCTATTTGAGTTTCAGATCGGAGTATCAGTCCTCGCATCAGTCATTGAACTTTTCTCTTTGTTTCCTTTCCTTTAGGTGTCTTTATGTTGGTTGCTGGAGGGATTGTTGCAGGAATATTCTTGATATTCATTGAGATTGCTTACAAGCGTCACAAAGATGCTCGGAGGAAGCAGATGCAGCTGGCGTTTGCTGCAGTCAATGTCTGGAGAAAGAATCTGCAGGTATGTTTTAGCATTTGATCCCAGATACTTCTGGATCACATCACTGAGGTGCTACTAGTGACATGAAACCCTGTTTAAGAATTGCAGAATAGCTTCCTTCCGTGCTGTAACCATTCAGCCTGCCGAGCCCATGTCAGCTCTATTAATGAACAATTTAACTATTCCTCGTAGCCCTTGAAACCATTTCTCTTCAGGTGTTTATCCACTTGAAAGTCACAATTGAAGCTGCCTCCATCACACTCCCAGGCAATACGTTCCAGATCCTAACTATTTGCTGTGAAAGAAAGTTTTTCCTCATGTGACCATTGGTTCTTTTGCCAATTAATCACTTTAAATCAGTGCCCTCTGCTTCTGGATCCTTCGGTGAATAGGAACAGTGTCTCCCTATCCACTCTGTCCAGATTGCTCATGATTTTGAACTCCTATCAAAGCTCCTCTTAAGCTTCTCAGCCCCAGCCGAAGTATGTGAGGCCATAAGAATTGGAGCGGGAATAGACCACACAGCCTCTTGAACCTGCTCGGTCATCCAATAAGATCATGACTGAATTTCTGCTTCAAGTCCACTTTTCTGCCCATTTTTCATATGCCCTGACTCCCTGAGAGATCAGAATTTCGATGATCATTCCCCCAAAACCCTCTGGGATAGAAAGTACCAAAGATTCTCAACCAGGCGACTGAAGAAATTTTTCATAATCTCAGTCCTGAATCATCGTGCCATTATCCTGAGGCTATGGCCCATGTGTTGCAGATTCCCCAGCCAGTGCCTACCCTGTCAAACCCCTTCAGAATCTTGTGTGTTTCAATGAGATCACCTCTCATTCTTCTGAACTCCAGAGAGTATAGGCTCAATTTATTCAGCTTCTCATCACAGGACAACCCTCTCATCCCAGGAACCAATCCAACGAATCTTCGCTGTACCACCTCCAAGGCAAGTATATCCTTCCTTAGATATGGAGACCAAAACTGCGCACAATACTTGAGGTATGGTCTCACCCTATACAACTGTAGCAAGACTTCCTTGTTCTTGTACTCCAAGCTCCTTGCAATAAAGACCAACATGCCATTTGTCTTTCTAAATGCTTGCTATACCTGCATGTTAATTTTCTCTTTTACTTATGCGAGTACAAGTCTCTCCAAACATCAACATTTGAGAAGTTTCATACTTTAAAAAAAATATTCTTCTTTTTTATCCTTATTACCAAATGAATAACCAGATTTGTTGCCCACTCACTTAACCTGTCATTATCTTCTTGCGTCTCTTTGTACCCTCCTCACAGCTTACACTTCCACCTAGCTCTGTATCATCAGTATCACCCTCGGTCTCTTCATCTAGGTCATTTATTTAGGTTGTAAATATCTGTGGCCCCAGGACTGATCCTTGCTGCTTTCCACTATTCACCGCCTGCCATTTGAAAATGACCCAATAATCTCGACTCTCAGCTTCCTTTCCATTAGCCAATCCTCCATCCACACTAATATATTACCATGAACTCTTACCTTGCATGTTAATCTCTTGTGTGGCACTTTGTCAAATGGCTTTAGAATACTAGGTCCACTGGTTTCATTTTATCTACTCTACTAGTTGCATCTTTAATCAGATTCTCCAATTTATCCATGTATCTGAGGTTTCTCATCCCCATAGCCATTCTCTTAAATCTTTCAGAATCCTCAAGCCTTGCCATCCTCCCTATAGTACAGTGCATGGAATTGAACAGAATACTCTGGATGAGACTGAACCAGTGTTTCATGAAGGTTCATCATAATTCCATTGCTTTTATACTCGCTGCCTCCACTTATAAAGCCCCAAGCCCCGTATGTCATTTTAACCACTTTCTCAACCTACCCCATCGCCTTCACCGATATATGCACATATACACCCAGGTCGCTCTTTCCCGCACACCCTTTAGAATTGCACCCTTTATTTTATATTGCTCCCCTTCTTTCTACCTCACAAATGAATCACTTCACATTTCTCTGCATTAATTCTGATTTGCCTCGTATCCATTCCACCACCTGTATGTCCTCTTGAAATCACCACTACCCTCCTGAGACTTCACAATACTTCCAAGATTTGTGGTATCTGCAGATTTTGAAATTGTGCCCTGGCCACCCAAGTCTATGCCATTAATGTAGATCACGAAAAGCAGTGGTCCGAATACTGACCCCTGGAAAACCCCGCTGTGTACCTCTAATCCTCTAATCTGAAAAACAACCGTTCGCTACTCTCTGTTTTCTGTCTCTCAGACAACTTTCATTTCTGTCCCACGGATCTTCGTCTTTTCTGACACACCTGTTACGTGGAACTTTATCAAAGGCCTTTTGTTCTTGCCTCAATGACACTATGCACATAAAACAACCTGAGAATCTCACAACCCTATATTTAGCAATTCCGGGAAATGATCAAAGTATGCTGTTGGCTGTGATCACCACTCCAGAATCTGCGGGGTTCATTTCGCAACTCATTTTCTACATCGGTATCGCAATATTGCACATTGGTATATCCATTTGATTGTTTAAACAATTGGCACTTCTTCATGAGGAATTTAGAATTTTCTAACTCAGAAGGATGGCATTCTGTGTATCTCCCACTGCCTGTCCTTATTTTATGATATATTGTACATTAATGCCCTCATTTCTCAAAAAAACAGTCCTCGGGGCCAACATCCATGAAAAGCTCCTTTTCTCTCCAAAGCCCTTGGGTGAGTTATGGAAACTCAAATCTATGCCCAGCTTTCCCAGAACTGCGGACGGGATTCTTCGGCCTCCCAGCCGCGTGTTGCTCAGTGGCAGGATGCGGTGCACGTTCGCTGGCAGCGGGATATACTGCTCCCACTGCTGTCAATAGGAATTCCCATTGAAGTCGTCCCATGCCGCCGGGAAATGTGCTGGTAAGAATACGCTGCTGCTGGGACCAGAGAATCCGCTGCCAGCGAACGGCCGGAGAATTCCGGCCTACATGTTTGAATCCCTCCACTCCGATCTCCATGCTCTGCCACAGTACTTAAACACTTCTGAAAGATAGACCATCGCTCTTTGTCCTTCACAACCTGCCTGCAGCCTTTGACATGGTTGACCACACCATCGTCCTCCAAAGCTTCTCCCCCTTCTGGGTGGGGCTAATCTCACCTGAATCCATTCTTATCTATCTAATCGTAGCCAAAAAATATATCACTTACAAAGTCTTTGTTTCCCGCTCTTGTGCTATTACCCTTGCCCTCTCATATTTTTCATCCACGCGCTGCACCTTGGTAACATTATCCAATGTGTCAGGGCCTACTTGTAAGCTGGTGACACTCAGCTCTACCTCACGCCTCTTGATCATTTAATTGTCTCTAACTTATCAAGCTACTTGCCTAATATCCGATAATGGATAAGCAGAAAGTTCTTCCAACTAAATACTGGGAAAATTAAAACCATTGGTTGAGGTTTTCCAGACCACTCTCCATCACCCCCCCCCCCCCCCCCCATGTGTTCTCATGGTGGAGGCAGCTCGCGATAGGCCTCTGGTGGGATCTTCCCGCCCCACTGAATTCTATGGCACTAAGCATGGCTCACCCGCCAAGGATTCCACTGGTAGGAAGGGCTGGAAAACCCTGCCCACTGTCTTTGGTACCCATTCCAAATTCCACCCATTGTCACCATGGTAACACTGCCCAATTCCTGTCCTGCCTCAGCTCATCTGCAGCTGAAAACTTCATCCGTGCTGTTTTCACTTCTAAACTTCCAATGCGCTTGAGACCGGCTTTCCCACACTACTCTGCATAACCTCATGGTCATTCGAAACTCTGTTGCCCATGTCCGAACTTGCACCAAATCCCCTTCACCCATCCCCACTGTGATCACTGCCCTGCATTGGCTCTGGCTTAGCAAGGTCTCCATTTTAAAATTCTTATTCTGGTTTTCACATCTCTCCATAACCTCCTCCCCCCTAACTCCACCAGCCCGAGAAACTCATGTCGATCCCTCCCACCCCACCAATCCTGTTCTCTTGGGCATTCCTGATTTTAATTGCTCCACCATTGGCCTAAACTCTAGAATTCCCTCCATAAATCTCTATGCTTCTGTTTCCTGCTTTAAGATGCTCCTTTAAAACATATCTCTTTAACCAAGCCTTTAGTCATCTAGGTTAAAATCTCTTTCTGTAGATTAGTGTCAAATATTGTTCTATAATGCTCCTGTAAAGCATCTTGGCATGTTTTATTATGTTAAAGATGTTATATAAATGCAAGCTATTTTTACTGTTGTTTTGTGTACTGTGTATATGTCCTTCCCTCTGCGATATGCACTGTGTATATGTTCTGCCCATTGCGATATGCACTGTGTATATGTCCTGCCCACTGCAATATGCACTGTGTATATGTCCTGCCTTCTGCGATGTGCACTGTGTATATGTCCTGTCCTCTGCGATATGCGCTGTGTATATGTCTTGCTCCCTGTGATGTGCACTGTGTATCTGTGCAGCAAAGTACGGAATTCCCTTCACAGATTTGGATTTGGCCACCAGATGAAACAGATTGCTTCTTTTACAAGTTTAGAAACTAAGTGATAAATTTTTGCTGATTTTTTCAAAAGAATTGGTCTTAATGTAATCTTGTCAGGGATGGAATTACATTTGTTTTAAAATCTTGTAAAAGTGCAGTTTCTCCCCTTCCCTTAATGCTTAAGTCTAATGTATATTTCCGTATGTGATATAGAGTCCATGATCGAAGCACTGATGTATTACATAGACTCAGTACCTCTATGCCCTGCAAGTGGGGCAGAGACACTAAAAGGTGTGTGAGTTTGGGCACCAAAGTGCCTGACTTGGAACCTTACTCAAATGGGCATTTTCCCAGTGGGTGCTGAACAGACTATTTAAGATTCGAGTGATGGTGTAATGAGAACCCTGTGATGCCACGCCTGTGATTTCCGTAATGCCTGTCAAGAGCACCCAGGAGGTAAGTGACTGTTCCTCTGTGATTTTTGAGCACTTCACTGATTTCTGTTTGCGAATATTGGCTCAGGGGATAGTCACAGATTGAAGTTGACTCTCTGTCGGTTTTTGGAGAAGCGCTGTTCCAACTGGCCCTGATTGTCATTTGTAAAGATGAGTGACATGGAGAGATGAGTGACATGGCTTCGTCTGAAGAGGGCTCCGGAATGTTTGGAATGTAGACTGTGTGGTGGCTAATGGAGGCTTTGTTACAGTGTAGCCACTTTTGGCACTTTGTCCACTTGGTGGTGGTCCGTGCTACTACAGATGGGTCGGGAGGGAGGGGGGCGGGGGGGCGGGTGGGGAGGCAGCAAGGCGTGAGGTGTTGCTTTGCAAGATTCCTGCCGTAGTGACCATTTGGGTAATTTTAATCATATTTAAGTTCTTAAAATGAAGTATCGAGTCAGGTGGACACTTGTGTGCCTTCTGGTAGCGATTAACCTGTCCTCAAAGGGAAGATATCACTTAGCATCTCCCATTGGCCTCGGAGCAGCTTTCATCGTGAGAGGTTTACCGCGGTACTTACTCTCTGTTCATATCTTTTGGACAAAGGCCTCAAATATTTGCAACTTCTGTGAAGGTTCCTCGATCCACAGAAAGTTCAGAGATTAGACTTGCCAGGAGCAAGTAAGATTTCACAGCAAAGAAACTCACTTGAAAGCTGCTGTGGTTTCGTCAAGGTTTCCTGTTGGGGAACAGATGGAATCGTAATCAACAGCATTTTTAACCCACTACCAGTTCAGTGCATTCTTCCTTCTCTGACGATCCTGTCTTTTATTGAGGTGATATCTCATCACCTTTGGTAAAGCTCCTAACCCTTCTTTATTTGTGACACTACAGGAAAAAATGATTTAAATAGCACCTTTCAAGACCTCAAGATATCCCAAATGCTTCACAGCCAATGACGTGTAATTCCTGTTGTAGAAAAATGCAATCATTAGCAAACAGCAAGGCCCCACAAACAGCAATATCTCAGTGTTATTGACTGAGGGATGGGTATTCGTGAAGATATCGGAGGAAAACAACATTCTTTTTGAATAGTTCTGTGGGATCTATTGCATAAATCGGAGCAGGAAGATGTGTTCTCGGTTTAATATCTGATCTAAAGGAAAGCTTCCCATGACAGTATTCTGTCTATCAGTCCTGCACCATTATCAGCCGAGAATATCTACTTTCAACTCACCGCAGGACCGGGATTTAAGTCCACATCTTTCTGACTCACGGGTTGCGTGAAAGATGGTCAGGCTGCCTGAAGAGAGGGGGCATTACAGCCAGTCTGGATACACTTTGACCTTGGGTCCTTTCCAGCAGGGGTTGTTCAATTTCATCAAGGAGCAAGAACAGTGTCTAATGTTCCGCTTGACCACCTGACACAGAATTTTAGTGTCCTCCAGCAGTGTGAGGTGATCTTTCAGATGCCCTGCCCCAGCTGCCTTATCAAACACCTGGCCTGCTATATATAAAGGAGGGACCTTTCACCTGCTGTCCGATGACACTCTTAAATTGAATGACACTGAGTTGGACCACTCAAGAGTTCTTCAGTGGTTACTGTAGTGAAGCACAAAACACCAACCTAAACATTTCCACATCTTTCTGTTATGTGAGATGGAGGAGCAAAGAATCTTCTGGTTCCACAGCCCACCTGAGAGTTTGTTGCTGGCATGCAATAAACCCCCCTTCAATTTTCCCTCCTTCCTTCCCTTCAATCCCTACCACCCTTATCACCCTCTCAGGACATATCTGAGAGTCTCTGTTCACAAGGCAAACAGCCAAAGGTGATCACTCAGAAATGGGTAAGCAGCATCTGGACACACCACAGACAGATAAAATGTGCAGATTACCCAAGTGATTGCAATTTGGCCCAATCCTCTGTCTAGGATGAGCAGCAGGCCATAGGTAATTTCTATCGCACTTTCTCTGTAAGCTGGGCTTGCTCTTGCTCTATCATGCCTCTTTGAGTTGAGTGTCGCAGATGGACAATGGAGAATGTTTATTGAGATACCTTTTACAGAAGAGCTGGGCTAATTGGTTTGTTGGAAATACAAATACTACTAGATTGAAAAAACACTGAATTGTGAATTCTGGACATGGTTGAAATTATCAAACGTACATCTGTTTTTTTGTAAAAATTCAAAATCCTCCTGTGGAGCAAGTACCAGTTCCTCCAGGAATGCAATATCCATTCTGTGTCTTCAATATCTAGATATCTCCATTATTTTTTATCTATGTATTTACAGTGCTTTCCAATATAAACCATCAAGAGTGAACTTGTGGTCTGAACTCATACTGTGCATTGGAATGTGTATTCATAGTTGGAATTTGTATGTCTGATTAGGGTTGCCTGTTGTGATTTCAAATGTAATGCTTTAATTTACGAGATGTCCCTGTGATTTGGAATATATACTCATAGGGCGCGATTCTCCGCAAATGCAGAGAGTCGTAAAGGCTGCCGTGAAACTGGCCGTGTTTCACGGCAGCCTCCGCGCCCCCTCCCGGGATCCGATTCTCCCCCCGGGCGGGGCTAGCAGCGCGGCCCCGCGAAGCACGGCATCACGGGCTTAGCGACCGTCGTTAAGCCCGCGCGCCAAGGGTCACGGCGGCTGACGCGCACGATGACGTCAGCCGCGCATGCGCGGATTGGACGGCTCCAACCCGCGCATGCGCGGATGACATCATCGCGCATATGCATCAAACTCACGCATGCGCGGTCCGTCATGCCCCTCAGCCGCCCCGCGGACTGATCCTGCGGGGCGGCGGAGGAACAAAGAGTGCGCGGGTATCGGACCCGTGGAGCAGCCGTGGAGCAGCCGTGCCAATCGGTGCCATGGTTGTCCGGAACGGCACTTTGCGGCCATTTTCACGAACGGTGAGAGCAGGTGTGTTTGCGTTCGCGAAAACGGCCGTAAAGGCCTGGGAACTCGGCCCATCGGCCAGGGGAGAATCGCTGTTCGCCGTAAAAAACGGCGAGCAGCGATTCGTGTCGTGGGGCGGCCGTGGGGCGGCCGTGGGGGGGGGGGGGAGAATAGCGGGAGGTCGGTAAAAATGTCGGGAAGGCCCTCCCGCTATTCTCCGACCCGTCGTGGAGTGGAGATGATGGATGCTTCTTGCTTCTTGCTTTAATGTCTGCCTGTGAGTTCTGCTTTATGCTGTAGTTTTATTTTGTGCATCTATTTCCTGGGATCCATCACAATGTGGGATGTGCATTTATGGTTCGGAATATGAACTGTGGTTTGGAATGTACACTGTGATATTGCACTTAGAAATGTGATTCGCACCAGGTCCTCATGCTTTGAAAAGTATTGTGGTGGTATGGATATGAGCACTGCCATTGGTGCAGAGCACTGGCTTCCCATTGGCTCTGGCTGGTCATGTGCCTCTCATCCGATTGGTTGGGACTAGTCATGTGACTGCTCTCCAATTGGTCGAGAGGAAAGAGAGCCTCCGAGGCAGGGTATAAGTACCCAGAGTTCTCGGCGGTCGGTCATTCTCTGTAGTCGACCACCGGGCTAACAACTAGCTGATTAAAGCCACAGTTCGGATTCTAAATGTGTCTTGAGTCGAATTGATGGTACATCAAGTATGTTGTAGTTTGACATGAGTATCTGTGGAAGGGATTCATGTGGAGCTAGATCTGATCTAATCACACAGGCAGAATTATCACACAAAATGGGACAGGCCCTCAGTATCATGAAATGGGCAGGCTACTGTCTGGCCCAATGTTGATTGGTACCCAGCCTACGGAGAAGTTTAGCATCATGTGTCCGTGGGCTTACTTAAAGGCAGCCTGTGCGTCTTAAAGGAGAGGTGCATTTTTGCAACAGGTAATCAGATGCCACCTGAGATGACAGGCAAGGAGTAGCTTTAGGGGACTCCTGCTTCTCTAATGCAGCACTGGACATCTTAATGGAGGTGGCTGCCAGGAGGAGGGATGGTCTTTTTCCACCAAGTGCAGGAGCAGGAAGGTATCCTGCAAAGTTGCTGCGATTGCCAGCAGTGGACGCAGGTGGCAGAAGACATCACTACCAGGAGCATGTTCAGTTACCTGGGCAGGTTGGCAAGGTAACATTCCCAACTCCTATCACTCAACAGGCTCAGCATAACCCTGCATTACCTGAAATCCCAAAACTCACCACCTTTTCATCCTTTGATGAGAAGAATTTTCCTCCATTCACTGCAGCACGTTTTCCTTCATCTTCTTCTGCTGCCATTTGCACCTCCACCTCTCCTCGATATTACTTCCTATATTTCTAAACACCTCCGCCAACCCTCACACACAGGCAGGATTATTTGACCTTGATATGCATCCCCAAAAAGTCTCACTAGGCTACTCTTCTGTTATACTGCGAAAGCTGGCGAGCAATATTAGACAGGCAAAGAACAGGTGAAGGGTGAGCTATCATTCAAGTCCATCCCTTACCCAAGAAACAAGTAAATGCAAATTGTGAGCATGGGGTTGGGTCAAGAGCATGGCAAGTAATGAGGCTGGGTGACACATCTTGACGATTGTACACTTTGTTCCCTCTCACTGAAATTTCATCCTTGCACACTCTCCATGACAAAATGTTGCTGCTTTCAGCCACCCCTCTTTTTCTGCTTCTCTTGCACGCTAAATGTTAATCCATATTCCTCTTTTCCATTTCAGGTCAATATAATGTAAAACTCTCAGAGGCTAAGCAACTGATAAAGCAGCAGCCAAGGTGATAAAGTGTTACTTTAGCAAGCATGAGCCTAGAGACTGTCACTGCACATTCTGCAGAGTAGAAATTATTCCACACTGGGAACCCTGCAGCGACATGGATAATGGGATGAGACGGCCTGGGAAGCTACAGGCCAAAGGGAGTACTCACAGCCAGTCCTGCTTAAGGGAACAGCCTGTGTTCAAAGTCTGCTCCCTATACACCAGAGCCTTTCATTGAACAGAGTAGCCGGCAGAGCACTTACTCACAACAGCACAAAATGTGTCAGAGTCCAGCTCTAGCTTACATTTTTTTTGTTCTTTCATAGGGATGTTAGATTTGTTGACAAGGCCAGCATTTGTTCCCTATCCCTAATTACCCTTCTAAAAGGTGGTGGTGAACTGGCTTCTTGAACCGCTGCAGTCCATGAGGTATAGGTACACCCACAATGCTGTTAGGGAGGGAGCTCCAGGATTTTGACCAGCAGCAGTGAAGGAACAGTTGTATCATTCCAATTCAAGAGAGTGCGTGATTTGGGGGGGGAAGTCCGGGTAATGGTGTTCCCATGCATCTGCTTCTCTTGTCCCACTAGGTGGTAGAGGTTATGGGTTTGGAAGGTAATGTCGAAGGAGGCTTAGCGAGTTGCTACAGTGCTTCCTATCTATGTTACCACTGTACATCAGTAGTGGAGAGAATGAATGTTGAAGATGGTGGATGGGGTGCCGATGAAGCAAGTTGTTTTGACCCGGATGGTGTTGAGCTTCTTGAGTGTTGTTGGAGCTGCACTCATCAAGGCAAGTGGGGAGTATACCACCACACTCTTGACTTGTGACTTGTAGATTGTGGACAGGCTTTGAGAAGTTAGGAGATGAGTTACTCATTGCAGAATTTCCAGACTCTGATCTTATCCTGTAGCCACGGTGTTTATAAGGTTGTTCCAGTTCAGTTTATGGTCAGTGTAACACCCAGGATGCCGATGATAGGTGATGGTAATGCTGGAGATAATGATGGAATCACGGTGAACATTCCTTCGCTGAGATCTCATCCTGTTGCCATCATGATTCTGCGAACTAATATCTTATCAGCTTTCTAATCAATGAAGAGAAGTACAGATAAGAGTGTGGAGAGAATGGGCAGTGTCGTGTTCAATGATTCAATTGTTCTGTGATTGATTATGTGAGTCTAGAAACTGATCTATGCTGACTATGCTTGATTGGTTAATCCTGCACGTGGACTCAGAGCAAAGTATACAGACACCAAAGAAAGACCTGAGGGGGGCGATTCTCCAATATGGAGCCCAAGTGTTCGTTCCATTGTGAGCGCCGTTGTGTTTCATGACGGCGCGAAACGGGCACGCGGATGATTCTGGCCCCAACAGGGTGTGAGGAATTGCGTGCCGGCGTTGGGGTGGCGTGACGCGGTTGCGCCGATTCTCCGGCCCGGCACAGGGCTCGGAGAATCGCCCCGCCTGGAAGGTTGAACTATCAGCATGAGTGCAGAGGCCAAGCGCTGCAACAAGTAGCTTTCAATTCGGTGGAAGAGAAGGAAATCAAATTGAGGTTTGCAAGATAGAACATAGAACATAGAACAGAACAGCACAGAACAGGCCCTTCGGCCCTCAATGCTGTGCCGAGCCATGATCACCCTACTCAAACCCACGTATCCACCCTATACCCGTAACCCAACAATCCCCCCTTAACCTTACTTTTATTAGGACACTACAGGCAATTTAGCATGGCCAATCCACCTAACCTGCACATCTTTGGAATGTGGGAGGAAACCGGAGCACCCGGAGGAAACCCACGCACACAGGGGGAGGACGTGCAGACTCCACACAGACAGTGACCCAGCCGGGAATCGAACCTGGGACCCTGGAGCTGTGAAGCATTTATGCTAACCACCATGCTACCCTGCTGCCCCTCCATGCTACCCTGCTGCCCCTAAGATGATAAAAGGTTTGGATAAAGTAGACATGGAGCAGATGCTTCCTCTTGTGGGGCATTCTAGAATGAGAGGTCATAGTCTTAGGATAAAAGGTAGCAAATTTTAAAAAGAGTTGAGGAGAAACTACTTCTCCCAAAGGGTTGTGGATCTGTGGGATTCGCTACCCCAGAGTGCGATGGATTCTGGGACAGTGAGTACATTTAAGGAGCAGTTAGACAGATTTTTAATTGGTAATGAACAAAAGAACAAAGAACAAAAAAAATTACAGCACAGGAACAGGCCATTCGGTCCGACCAGTCTGCGCCGATCCAGATGCTTTATCTAAACCTGTTGCCTATTTTCCAAGGATCTACTTCCCTCTGTTCCCCGCCCGTTCATATCTCTGTCCAGATGCATCTTAAATGATGCTATCGTGCCCGCCTCTACCACCTCCGCTGGCAAAGCGTTCCAGGCACCCACCACCCTCTGCGTAAAAAACTTTCCACGCACATCTCCCTTAAACTTTCCCCCTCTCACCTTGAAATCGTGACCCCTTGTAACTGACACCCCCACTCTTGGAAAAAGCTTGTTGCTATCCACCCTGTCCATACCTCTCATAATTTTGTAGACCTAAATCAGGTCCCCCCTCAACCTCTGTCTTTCCAACGAAAACAATCGTAATCTACTCAACCTCTCTTCATAGCTAGCACCCTCCATACCAGGCAACATCCTGGTGAACCTCCTCTGCACCCTCTCCAAAGCATCCACATCCTCTGGTAATGTGGCGACCAGAACTGCACGCGGTATTCCAAATGGGTTGAAGAGTTATGGAGAATGGGCGGGACAGTGGGATTAAGGCTAGGATTAGATCAACCTTGATCAAATTGCAGAACAGACTCGATAGTCACAATGGACCAATTCTGCTCCTATATCTTATGAATTTATGAAATGATGTTAAATCCTCAGTGTGCATGCTGCTAAATTATTCTTGCATTGATGTTGGACCTCACATTCTGACCAATGAGGAAGTAAACACAAAAGGCATTCAGAAGACTGTTGGAATTCAGGGAGTGTTGGTGTACCGAGCGGAGGATCGAGGGAATGTTGGTGTGCTGAGGGGAGGATTGAGGGAGTGTTGGTGTACCGAGGGGAGGATTGAGGGGGTGTTGGTGTACTGAGGGGAGGATTGAGGGAGTGTGGGTGTACCGAGGGGAGGATTGGGGGAGTGTTGAGGTACCGAGGGGAGGATTGAGGGGGTGTTGGTGTACTGAGGGGAGGATTGAGGGAGTGTGGGTGTACCGAGGGGAGGATTGGGGGAGTGTTGAGGTACCGAGGGGAGGATTGATGGAGTGTTGGTGGACTGAGGGTTGGATCGAGGAATGTTGATGTATCGAGGGGAGGATCGAGGGAGTGTTGGTGTACCGAGGGGAGGATCGAGGGGGTGTTGGTGTACTGAGGGGAGGATTGAGGGAGTGTTGGTGTACCAAGGGGAGGATTGAGGAATGTTGGAGTACCAAGGGGAGGATTGAGGAATGTTGGTGTACCGAGGGGAGGATCGAGTGGGTGTTGGTGTACCGAGGGGAGGATTGAGGAATGTTGGTGTACTGAGGGGAGGATCGAGTGGGCCGAGTGGGCGTTGGTGTACCGAGGGGAGGATTGAGGGAGTGTCGGTGTACCGAGGGGAGGATTCAGGGGGTGTTGGTGTACCGAGGGGAGGATTGAGGAAGTGTTGGTGTACCGAGCAGAGGATTGAGGAAGTGTTGGTGTACCGAGGGGAGGATTGATGGAGTGTTAGTGTACTGAGGGGAGGATTGAGGAATGCTGGTGTACCGAGGGGAGGATTGAGGGAGTGTTGGTGTACCGAGGGGAGGATTGAGGGAGTGTTGGTGTACCAAGGGGAGGATTGAGGGAATGTTGGTGTACCGAGGGGAGGATTGAGGGAATGTTGGTGTATCGAGGGGTGGATTGAGGGAGTGTTGGTGTACTGAGGCGAGGATTGAGGGGGTGTTGGTGCACCGAGCGGAGGATTGAGGACTGTTGGTGTGGGAGGAGGATCGAGGGAGTGTTGGTGTACTGAGGGGAGGATCGAGGGAGTGTTGGTATACCGAGGGAGGATCGAGGGGGTGTTGGTGTACCGAGGGGAGAATCTAGGGAGTGTTGGTGTACCAAGGGGAGGATTGAGGGAGTGTTGGTGTATCGAGCGGAGGATTGAGGGAGTGTTGGTGTACCGAGGGGAGGATCGGGGGAATGTTGGTGTGGGAGGAGGATCGAGGGAGTGTTGGTGTACTGAGGGTAGGATCGAGGGAGTGTTGGTATACCGAGGGAGGATCGAGGGGGTGTTGGTGTACCGAGCGGAGGATCGGGGGAATGTTGGTGTACCGAGCCGAGTGGAGGATTGAGGAAGTGTTGGTGTACCGAGGGGTGGATTGAGGGAGTGTTGGTGTACCGAGGGGTGGATTGAGGGGGTGTTGGTGGACTGAGGGGAGGATTGAGGGAGTGTTGGTGTACCGAGGGGTGGATTGAGGGGGTGTTGGTGGACTGAGGGGAGGATTGAGGAAGTGTTGGTGTATCGAGGGGAGGATTGAGGGAGTGTTGGTGTACCGAGCGGAGGATTGAGGGAATGTTGGTGTACCGAGCGGAGGATTGAGGGAGTGTTGGTGTACCGAGGGGAGGATTGAGGGAGTGTTGGTGTACCGAGGGGTGGATCGAGGGAGTGTTGGTGTACCGAGGGGAGGATCGAGGGAGTGTTGGTGTACCGAGGGGAGGATCGAGGGAGTGTTGGTGTACCGAGGGGAGGATCGGGGGAATGTTGGTGTACCGAGCCGAGTGGAGGATTGAGGAAGTGTTGGTGTACCGAGGGGTGGATTGAGGGGGTGTTGGTGTACCGAGGGGAGGATTGAGGGAGTGTTGGTGTACCGAGGGGAGGATTGAGGAATGCTGGTGTGGGAGGAGGATCGAGGGAGTGTTGGTGTACTGAGGGGAGGATTGAGGGAGTGTTGGTATACCGAGGGAGGATCAAGGGAGTGTTGGTATACCGAGGGGAGGATCGTGGGAGTGTTGGTGTACCGAGCGGAGGATCGAGGGAGTGTTGGTGTACCGAGTGGAGGATCGAGGGAGTGTTGATGTACCGAGCGGAGGATCGAGGGAGTGTTGGTGTACCGAGGGGAGGATCGAGGAAGTGTTGGTGTACCGAGCGGAGGATCGAGGGAGTGTTGGTGTACCGAGGGGTGGATTGAGGGGGTGTTGGTGGACTGAGGGGAGGATTGAGGGAGTGTTGGTGTACCGAGCCGAGTGGAGGATTGAGGAAGTGTTGGTGTACCGAGCGGAGGATTGAGGGAGCGTTGGTGTACCGAGGGGAGGATTGAGGGAGTGTTGGTGGACTGAGGGGAGGATTGAGGAAGTGTTGGTGGACTGAGGGGAGGATTGAGGAAGTGTTGGTGTACCGAGCGGAGGATTGAGGGAGTGTTGGTGTACCGAGGGGAGGATCGAGGGAGTGTTGGTGTACCGAGGGGAGGATTGAGGGAATGTTGGTGTACCGAGGGGAGGATTGAGGGGGTGTTGGTGTACCGAGCGGAGGATTGAGGGAGTGTTGGTGTACCAAGCGGAGGATTGGGGGACTGTTGGTGTACCGAGGGGAGGATCGGGGGAATGTTGGTGTACCGAGCCGAGTGGAGGATTGAGGAAGTGTTGGTGTACCGAGGGGTGGATTGAGGGGGTGTTGGTGTACCGAGGGGTGGATTGAGGGGGTGTTGGTGTACCGAGGGGTGGATTGAGGGGGTGTTGGTGTACCGAGGGGAGGATTGAGGGGGTGTTGGTGTACCGAGGGGAGGATTGAGGGGGTGTTGGTGTACCGAGGGGAGGATTGAGGGGGTGTTGGTGTACCGAGGGGAGGATTGAGGAATGCTGGTGTGGGAGGAGGATCGAGGGAGTGTTGGTGTACTGAGGGGAGGATCGAGTGAGTGTTGGTGTACCGAGGGGAGGATCGAGTGAGTGTTGGTGTACCGAGGGGAGGATCAAGGGAGTGCTGGTGTACTGAGGGGAGGATCGAGGGAGTGTTGGTGTACCGAGGGGAGGATCAAGGGAGTGTTGGTATGCCGAGGGGAGGATCAAGGGAGTGTTGGTATACCGAGGGAGGATCAAGGGAGTGTTGGTATACCGAGGGAGGATCAAGGGAGTGTTGGTATACCGAGGGAGGATCAAGGGAGTGTTGGTATACCGAAGGAGGATCAAGGGAGTGTTGGTATACCGAGGGAGGATCAAGGGAGTGTTGGTGTACTGAGGGGAGGATCGAGGGAGTGTTGGTATGCCGAGGGGAGGATCGAGTGAGTGTTGGTATACCGAGGGAGGATCAAGGGAGTGTTGGTGTACTGAGGGGTGGATTGAGGGAATGTTAGCGAATTGAGGGAGTGCTCGTGCACTGAGGGGAGGATTGCCAAGGAGAATGTCTCCTCAATAATTTGATCTTTGGCAGTTCTGCTTGGCAACCCACTTCTTCGTCATCCTCTTCTTCCTCCAACCCCTTCTTCATCATCTGAGGAACTTCTTCCTCCTCCACCTGAGACCCTCTGAAAGGTTTCCTTGTGCAGCATTCCGCAAGCTGCTCAAATTTTCGAAACACATGAATCTGTAATGTAGGGCTCCATTGGATTGGGTCAGGCTCTCGTCTTCTGTGTTTTTTCTCTAAAGAACTTTAGTTTAAATGTGGGACTCAATCTCTTGGTACTGTGCATCAGTGCCTGGGTGCCTGGCAGAAGTCCTAGCCACATGTAGAGGGAAATGCACTGTCTATCAAGAGCCAGTCTCAAAGCTTTTGTTCTGGGTCAAAGACAGGGTGGACTGAGAACCCTGATGACTCAAAGATAAGATGGAAGCATAACATTACAAAGTGACGTTGATGGATTAAGTGAATGGACAAAACAGTGGTAAATGGATTGCAATGTAGCCAAATGTGAGCTCATCCATTTTGGTCCTAAAAAGGATAGAAAAGGATATTTCCTAAACAGTAAAAATCTCGAAACAGTGAAGGTCCAAAGAAACTTGGGAAGTTCAGGAACATAGATCATCAGATCATTAAAATGTCATGAACAGGTATATAAAATATTCAGAAAGGCTAATGGACTATCTGAAGGATTAGACTACAAATAGGTAGAAGTCATACTTCAACTGTGCAAAACCTTTGTTCGATCCACACCTGGATTTACGGTAAGCAATTCTGGCCACCACATGTTAGGAAAGATATATTGACCTGGGAGGAAGCGTGGTGTAGATTTACCAGAATAATACCTGTAAGAGTTAAATTAGGTGGGTTTATGAGGAGAGATTACATAAACTGGGGCTGTACTCACTTAAATTTGGAAGGTTAAGGAATGATTTCTATTAGAGTTTTCATGGTATTAAGGGATCAGATAGTATAGATGGAGAGAGACTATTTCTGCTGGTTTGAGTGTCTAGAACAGGGGTGGGCAAACTTTTCCGTGCAAGGGCCACATTCAGAAATTCACAATTTTAAAGGGCCGCATAGTATATTAAGTAAAATAATTAATATTTTAAATAGCCAAAATAAAAGGTCTTTAAAGAAAAAAAAGCACATTTATTTGAAAAACAAAGTAACTCAGTAAGTAACAGAACAATGTCAATGAGAATGATGCATCTGACTGCAGTCATTTACCAGTTTGTTGAAATCAGGTGTCAAGTTGCTTGTGCTGATCCTTAACACTGACAGAAGCACAGCCTGGCCGAGTCAACGATAAAAACACGCGTAGTGGGGTGGATGGGTGGGGCTGCCTTATTGGTCGGTTTAGTTGGGTGTGCGACCAATAGGCGTCCAGGTTACAAACAATAATAAGGCTTATTGTTTGTAACCTGGACTCCTATTGGTCGCACACCCAACTAAACCGACCAATGAGACAGCCCCACTCATCCACCCCACTACGCGCATTTTTATGCGGCCCGCCAATGAGGTGCCCGGAATCATAACCGGCATTTTTGAAAAACCGCCGGGGGAAAGCCGCTGAAGTAAATAGAACATAGAACATAGAACAGTACAGCACAGAACAGGCCCTTCGGCCCTCAATGTTGTGCCGAGCCATGATCACCCCTCTCAAACCCACGTATCCACCCTATACCCGTAACCCAACAACCCCCCCCTAACCTTACTTTTATTAGGACACTACGGGCAATTTAGCATGGCCAATCCACCTAACCCGCACATCTTTGGACTGTGGGAGGAAACCGGAGCACCCGGAGGAAACCCACGCACACAGGGGGAGGACGTGCAGACTCCACACAGACAGTGACCCAGCCGGGAATCGAACCTGGGACCCTGGAGCTGTGAAGCATTTATGCTAACCACCATGCTACCCTGCTGCCCGTTGAATAAGCGCATTTACTTCAGCGGCTTTTCCCCGGCGGCTTTTCAAAAATGCCGGTTATGATTCCGGGCACCTCATTGGCGGGCCGCATAAAAACCTTTGTCGGGCCGCATGCGGCCCGCGGGCCGTAGTTTGCCCACCCCTGGTCTAGAATTTGGGGACAGAATCTATAGATTAGAGTCAGACCTTTCAGGAATGAAATTAGGAAATATACAAAGGATGGGAGAAGTTTGGAATGCTCACCCACAAGTTGCAAATATGTTAGATACATTGCTAATGTTAAAACTGAAATGGTTTGATTTTTCCTCAAAGAATATAAGATAAAGGAGGGTTTATGCAGTAAGGTCATTGTTCAGCTATGGTCCCTTTAAATTATGGAAAGGCTCAAGGGGTGAAATGACCTCCCTCTTTCCATGTACCTAGGAATGGGCAGCACGGTAGCATTGTGGATAGCATAATTGCTTCACAGCTCCAGGGTCCCAGGTTCGATTCCGGCTTGGGTCACTGTCTGTGCGGAGTCTGCACATCCTCCCCGTGTGTGCGTGGGTTTCCTCCGGGTGCTCCGGTTTCCTCCCACAGTCCAAAGATGTGCAGGTTAGGTGCATTGGCCATGATAAATTGCCCTTAGTGTCCAAAATTGCCCTTAGTGTTAGGTGGGGTTACTGGGTTATGGGGATAGGGTGGAGGTGTTGACCTTGGGTGGGGTGCTCTTTCCAAGAGCCAGTGCTGACTCGATGGGCCGAATGGCCTCCTTCTGCACTGTAAATTCTATGTAAAGAATGGCACAATACGAAAGCACCATTTCTACTGCCAGTGAACTTGGCAGGGACTTACATTGTTCCCTGTCTCTGCTCAAGGACCATCTGAACATTCAGGGAGGGGAACCCCTTCCTGTTATAAAATAGAACAGTTTCCTGATTCAGGAGGGTCAGGGGTGATGGTGGTAGGGGGCAATGTGTGTACAGTCAGTGAAACCTTGTGTCGAGGGAAATCCAATGTTGTGGACAAATCCAAGAGCTGTTCTGATGAGCAACAGCGGTGGAAGGGACATCTGTGACCTGTTTCCTGGTCAGCAGGCCATGTGTTTGGTTCCAATTCTGTTGCAACAGGCTGTCTGTCTGTTGAAGCACAATCTCCTGATGCACAGCTCCTCAGACATATTGGGATAACATACTGGATAACGCTGTGGATGCCCATTCACCAGTAGTCCATAAACTGTGAGGACGTGACATTTGGGGTCGCAAGCCCCCTCTCCCTTGAGACAGCATTGGCGACGGTGGAGAGGAGACTGGAGGTTCTGGGGGGGGCAGCCATGGACCCACTGGATCGATGCTACAAAACAGTAAGGGATGGATGGATTTTTAGGGGTGAGTTTGCGTGGGACCGGGATGTTTATGTACTGACGGTGCAGGCAGAGGCAGACAAATGTAGCTCAGTCACTAACCAAGTGTGAGAAAATCTAGGTGAGGTGACTGAGCTGGGAAGGCAAGTGGCTTTTCAAACCTAATTGTATTTCTGCTCCTCTTGGAGCTTGATTTACTTTAGAATATAAGAACTAGGAGCAGGAGTAGGCCATCTGGCCCCTTGAGCCTGCTCCGCCATTCAATTAGATCATGGCTGATCTTTTGTGGACTCAGCTCCACTTTCTGGCCCGAACACCATAACCCTTAATCCCTTTATTCTTCAAAAAACTATCTATCTTTACCTTAAAAACATTTAATGAAGGAGTCTCAACTGCTTCACTGGGCAAAGAATTCCATAGATTCACAACCCTTTGGGTGAAGATGTTCCTCCTAAACTCAGTCCTAAATCTACTTCCCCTTATTTTGAGGCTATGGCCCCCTAGTTCTGCTTTCACCCGTCAGTGGAAACAACCAGCCCGCATCTATCCTATCTATTCCCTTCATAATTTTAAATGTTTCTATAAGATCCCTCCTCATCCTTCTAAATTCCAACGAGTACAGTCCCAGTCTACTCAACTTCTCCTCGTAATCCAACCCCTTCAGCTCTGGGATTAACCTAGTGAATCTCCTCTGCACACCCTCCAGCAGCAGTACATCCTTTCTCAAGTAAGGAGACCAAAACTGAACACAATACTCTAGGTGTGGCCTCACTAACACCTTATACAATTGCAACATAACCTCCCTAGTTTTAAACTCCATCCCTCGAGCAATGAAGAACAAAATTCCATTCGCCTTCTTAATCATCTATTGCACGTGTAAACCAACTTTCTGTGACTCATTCACTAACACACCCAGGTCTCCCTGCACAGCAGCATGCTTTAATATTTTATCATTTAAATAATAATCCCGTTTGCTGTTATTCCTACCAAAATGGATAACCTCACATTTGTCAACATTGTATTCCAGCTGCCAGATCCTCGCCCATTCACTTAACCTATCCAAATCCCTCGGCAGACTTCCAGTATCCTCTGCACTTTTTGCTTTACCACTCATCTTAGTGTCATCTGCAAACTTGGACACATTGCCCTTGGTCCCCAACTCCAAATCATCTGTGTAAATTGTGAACAATTGTGGGCCCTGAGGGACACCACTAGCTACTGATTGCCAACCAGAGAAATACCCATTAATCCCCACTCTTTGCTTTCTATTAATTAACCAATCCTCTATCCATGCTACTACTTTACCCTTAATGCCATGCATCTTTATCTTATGCAGCAGCCTTTTGTGTGGCACCTTGTCAAAGGCTTTCTGGAAATCCAGATATACCACATCCATTGGCTCCCCGTTATCTACTGCACTGGTAATGTCCTCAAAAAATTCCACTAATTTAGTTAGCCACGACCTGCCCTTTATGAACCCATGCTGCGTCTGCCCAATGGGACAATTTCTATCCAGATGCCTCGCTATTTCTTCCTTGATGATAGATTCCAGCATCTTCCCTACTACTGAAGTTAAGCTCACTGGCCTATAATTACCCGCTCTCTGCCTACCTCCTTTTTTAAACAGTGGTGTCATGTTTGCTAATTTCCAATCCACCGGGACCACCCCAGAGTCTAGTGAATTTGGGTAAATTATCACTAGTGCATTTGCAATTTCCCTAGCCATCTCTTTTAGCACTCTGGGATGCATTCCATCAGGGCCAGGAGACTTGTCTACCTTTAGCCCCATTAGCTTGCCCATCACTACCTCCTTAGTGATAACAATCCTCTCAAGGTCCTCACCTGTCATAGCCTCATTTCTATCAGTCACTGGCATGTTATTTGTGTCTTCCACTGTGAAGACCGACCCAAAAAACCTGTTCAGTTCCTCAGCCATTTCCTCATCTCCCATTATTAAAACTCCCTTCTCATCCTCTAAAGGACCAATATTTACCTTAGCCACTCTTTTTTGTTTGATATATTTGTAGAAACTTTTACTGTCTGTTTTTATATTCTGAGCAAGTTTACTCTCATAATCTATCTCTTCTTTATAGCTTTTTTAGTGGCTTTTTGTTGCCCCTAAAGATTTCCCAGTCCTCTAGTCTCCCAGCAATCCTTGCCACTTTGTATGCTTTTTCCTTCAATTTGATACTCTCCCTTATTTCCTTAGATATCCACGGTCGATTTTCTCTCTTTCTACCGTCCTTCCTTTTTGTTGGTATAAACCTTTGCTGAGCACTTTGAAAAATTGCTTGGAAGGTTCTCCACTGTTCCTCAACTGTTCCACCATAAAGTCTTTGCTCCCAGTCTACCTTAGCTAGTTCTTCTCTCATCCCATTGTAATCTCCTCTTTTTAAGCACAAAACACTAGTATTTAATTTTACCTTCTCACCCTCCATCTGTATTTTAAATTCCACCATATTGTGATCGCTCCTTCCGAGAGGATCCCTAACTATGAGATCATGAATCAGTCCTGTCTCATTACACAGGACAAGATCTAGGATCGCTTGTTCCCTCGTAGGTTCCATTACATACTGTTCTAGGAAACTATCGCGGATACATTCTATAAACTCCTCCTCAAGGTTGCCTTGACCGACCTGGTTAAACCAATCGACATGTAGATTAAATTTCACAAAGATATAAATTATTAGTAATTCCTGTTGCCGTGCATGACTGTTACTAAGAAACCAAATTTAAGCGACCCTACAACCCCCATGAGGACCATGGGGAAACAAGCATTGATCTCCCTGTGAGACTCATGGAATATGAGCTCCCTAGGTAGGGGGGTTTAGGCTAACTGCCTGGGGCTCGTTAAGGCAGGGGATAAAAGCAAGCCCAACTCAGGCCTGATTAGATCTAGCCTCCAGCAAGGTCTGTTTTGGGAGTGAGATGCTGTACTAAGCATGTAATTGTAAATATGCCAATAAATTCACCTTCATTTGCGAAAGCTTCCTTACGAGTTATTATATTGGCGACAAGGATCTACAAGAATCTACAAAAGCCCTGGACTTGCCTATCCGCAGGATAGCACAGAGGGCAGCACAGTAGCACAGTGGTTAGCACAGTTGCTTCACAGCTCCAGGGTCCCAGGTTTGATTCCCCGCTGGGTCACTGTCTGTGCGGAGTCTGCATGTTCTCTCTGTGTCTGCGTGGGTTTCCTCCGGGTGCTCCGGTTTCCTCCCACAGTCCAAAGACGTGCAGGTTAGGTGGATTGGCCGTGATCAATTGCCCTTAGTGTCCACCCTTAGGTTAGGTGGGGTTATAGGGTGAGGGTAGAGGTGTGGGCTTAGGTAGGGTGCTATTTCCAAGGACCGGTGCAGACTCGATGGGCCGAATGGCCTCCTTCTGCACTGTTGATTCTATGATTCTATGAATGAAGTTCATAGGGAGTGCGGTATGTCTTATTGTTTAAAATGCCTTTGTTTGGTCAATTGGATGCCTTCGGTATGGGCTGGAGATTTGGAATCACTATGCAGAACACATATGGTACTTCTTTCAAGCAAATGGTGTATTGGGGGAAGACCGACAAAAGGTTCTCCTTCTGACCACCTGCGGGGCCCATACATTTGGTATCATCAAAGGTTTGACCTACTCAGTTGCACCAGATTCCAGGTCATTCGATGAACTCATGGTAATGGTTTCCGATCACTACGACCCCAAACCTGCTGTGATTATGCAACGGTACTGATTTAACATGGCAATACACTCCCCTAGTGAGTCAGTTATGGACGTTTTAAACTCGATTACAGCGCTTGGCTGAGCACTGCAAGATCAGGCCACCCCTCTCAGAAATGTAAAGGGACAGACTCATGTGCATCAATAATCTGGCCACTCAATGGAAGCTGTTAGCGGAAACTACACTAGATTTCAGCCAGCCATTGAACAGAATCCCTCTGGCGGAGCAGTCCCCGAGGCAGGTTTGTGGCAGACTTCACGTTGCGGGCGCTAACGCAGCCGGGTGGGATACTTTGCCCGAAGAGGATGGTGAGATGCTGCTGTGCTGCCATTGTGATCGAAGGTCTCTGTGATGATAGGTAGACTATCATCGGTATATAATATGAGTAGATCATCATCTGCATGTTTATTATAAGTTTTACTGTTGTAGTTCTAGCACCGACCAGCAGGTGGTGTGAGTATGCAGGCACATGACCCGGATGCACCATGTGTTCCAGGAGACGGTGTTAGTAAGGAGGTTGTAGCAGTCTCATATTAGAGTAGCTCTGTAGTATCTTCATGTAAGTTAGTATTAGACCATTATTTTCAACTGTATGAATCTTAGACATTTTAGTAATCTATTGGTGTAGTGTTAGTAATAAATAACTTTGCATCCAAAACAAAGTCTAATATTCTTTGTTCACACGGCAATATCAAGATTCAACATCAGTTCAATCAAAGAACATTACAGTTCTGTGAGGGTCAGGGCCACAGCGATCGCCCTGGACAAGGGCTTTGTACATGGTCCAGGTCCAAATTTACTGGGAAGAGACTGGTTGAGGGTCCTTCGAAAAAATTGGCAGCAAATTTTTCGAATGGTCTCTGCCAATCTTTATTACGTGTGATTTAAATATCCGAAGGTTTTTCAGGAAGGTCTGGGCAGGATTTAGAGTACCAGAGCCCACATCTATGTCGATCTTACTGCTCAGCCGCAGTACTTCCAGACGAGGCTGGCTCCCTTTGCAAGATCTAGGAGTCATCCGACCCGTACAGTTTGCGGAATGGGCTGCATCGATGGTGCCAATCATGAAACTTGATAAAACCATCCGGCTATGTGGGGACATCAAGTTTACTGGAAATAAGGCTTCGCGATTGGACCGTTACCCAAAGCCCCGGGTCGTATGCTTGGCCGGGGGCTGTTCATTTACAAAGCTCGATATGAGCCATATCGATATGAGACATATGAGCTTGTCTCCAAAGTTTACCATGATAAATACACAGACACAGATTTACCAAAGACATCACTAAAACCACCTATTTTCACCTCATAATTATATGACCCAACCCCCACCCTCTCCCTCCCTTCAGCTCATCTGCTGCTGAAACCTTCATCCTTTCCAGGGGCACTGCCAAGGTGCCAGGCTGGCAGTGCCAGCGTGCCCAGGTGCCAGGTTGACACTGCCAGGGATTGGGCCTGGGGAAGCCTTACCGGGTAGACGGGAGTGGGGGAGGGGTGTGCCCAGGACCTTCCAAAAAGCCGGGAGGGGAGCGCAGGGCGAAAATGGTTGGGGCCTGAAGTGAGAGGGGGTGATCGGGGCAGCCTTCCAAAATGGCGCCCCAATCTGGGAGGAGTCTTTCCTGTTGGTGAGCTGAAGTCCACCAGCAGGAAATCCCTCTAAGTGAGGCCTCGACGGAGAGAAACTCCCCGAGGCCAAAAAAACAGCAAAGTGCCATTGAATAGCGGGGCATTTCCCGGTGCTGCAGCTGCCGATAAACACCCACTAAATACACCCAAAACCAGACACTGAATTTTTTGGTTGAAGTGTGTTCCTTAATTCTAAACTTACAAATCCAAAGATAGTTACACACTGTGAAGTAAAGTGACTTATTTTAAACATCACAGTGTGAATTGCACAAGGCTGACTGTTTTAATACTTGCTTTTCTTTGCACAATAGGACTTTGAATTTAGAGAACGGAGATGATAATTACAATTGCGGAGGTGGATAATTCCAGACCAGTAATTGTTCAACTTTGATGTCTTACATCACTGCCTTAAGGCCATATGTTCTTTATCTCTTGTGAAGTTTGAATGTTATGCTAAGGCTAAGTCATGTGATGAGCTCGTGCCCAGAATTCAGCATAAAACCATATTGGGTTGACATACTTTGATTGTGTATAAACTAAACTAAAATAAATCATTGAACGTCAATTTCCCTACAACTTCCAGGGTGCTGAAAACCTTAGAATTGGGCATGTCGGCAATGGCCTAATCAACCTTCTTCATAGGATGGCGGGCGTCTCAGAAGTGCTTTATTTCGGTGAACTAGGATCCTGACTGCGCCATCATTCTTCCCCGCAGTTGCCATCACAGAAGCCCATTCTGTGGCCTCATCCAAAGGGGCTATTACACCCCAGCATTGCCATTCTATCCAATTCATCAACCACCTTCTGTTTCATGGCATGGGATACTCTTGGAGCACAGAGAGTGGGCGTTACTGATTCGTCCAGCCTTATGTGATGTATGACGGGCAGCTTCCCAATAATATCACAGTCAAACCAGTCTTTGTATTCTAGCATCTCTGGGGCTTGTTGCTGTAGGGTGTGTACAATCTGGCCCAAGGTGCATTAGCCCCAACGTCCTGGAAACCCAACATTGGTTTGACGTCCTAGTCCACTACGTGGAACTGGAACTTGCCCTGCATACAGTGCAGGGTAACTGTGCCTTCTGTGCGTATGGTTTGTCCACCATCTACAACGGGATTTATTTTGTTGGTGGAATCTCGTGCAGCACAGGTCTCGATTTCCCATGGAAGCGGCTCAACAATTGCGTTTTGCCCCGGTCTCAATTTTAACTTTAAATTTAGAATTGCAATGAGCGAGTGAATATTTCATCTTTTCCCGTTATAAAGTCGACTCTTTTGCAGTAGAATGTTTTAAGGGTTTTGATGCTTTGGTTGTTTTGATTTACCTTCAGCTTCACTTTGTTCATGTTCTGAACCTCGGAGGGGCAGCCAGCTGCAAAGCGAGTTGCAGTAGTAGCAAGTTGTTGTGGCTTGGACCCACAACACTTGGCACAGTGATTCCATTTGCCACAGTTATTGCAATGTTATGTGAAACATGCACTTTGTTTTTGTGGGTGTTGGCTGCTGCAGTTCAGGTGTGTTGGGCATCGAGAAAACTTCCGTTTCTCTCTTTAATTCCTTGCTGTTCCTCTTGGACTGCTGATTTAGCATGAAGGTACCAATGGCAGATTCTAACATGAGTTTTTTCTCGCGGAGCGTCTGCTTACATATAACATCACTGTGTATTCCATACATTATATGTGGTCTTATAAGTTCATTGGTGAGAGTACCAAATATGCATGTTTTTTGCCAGAATTTTCAATGTTGAGGCATATGATTCATCGAGCTGCTGGTTTGTGATGTTAAAAACGTGTTCGCCATGTGACTTTTTTATGGGTGTGCATATCTGTTTAAATTTCTTCAACAGTACCTCAGGGCCCTCTTGGTCTTCCTCCCATTGGAAGACTAATGAATCTGATTTTTAAATGGCCTCCAGGCCCGCTAAGTTAAACAGTGTGCATGCTTGTACTTTCTTCAATTTATTGGAAAAGCCAGCATGGCAGTATACATGCCATTCCTTTTCGAACTTTTTCCAATTGTTGGTGATGAGCGGGTTGATGTGCCACAGTCCTTGTCCCATCTTGGCTAACTCCTGACAACATGTAAAGTTGCTGGCTTGTGTAGGAATGATGACAAGGGACTACAATTTAAATGGTTTACTATAAGATCTTCAGCAGCTCTCACACGCCATGCCTGAGGCCACACTGGTGAGAACTCCTGCACTACCGACACGTCACTTCCTGTGTACAGGCCGTGGCAATATATACATGAATTCACATTCTGATGCATGCCGCTGGTGCATATTCAAAGTGGCATCCAGCATGACCCATTACATACAAGTGCATACATGCCATTGTTATACATGCCAATGTGGACCCAAAGCCTGTAATCACCGTGCTGAAAATACAGATACTACACAAACATATTTTATGATAGTGTGTCTCAGGGCAGAAAAGAGGGGAAATAAATACAACAGCAATCAGTCGGGAAAAAGTATTAGGAAAACTAAGGGGTCTAAAGGCCGAACAGTCCCCTGGACCTTTTCTGGGTTGCATCCCAGAATATTAAAAGAAGTAGCTACAGAGATACTGTAAGTAAATTTCCATGAATCCTTAAATTCTGGAAAATTCCCAGAGGATTGGAAAACTGCCAATGTAACATCTTTATTCAGGAAAGAAGGGAGACAACAATAAACTGTAGGCCAGTTAGCTTAACTTCTGTCATTGGGAAAATGTTAGAGTCCATTATAAAGGATGTAGCAGCAAAACATTTAGAAATGCATGGCTTCATGAAGGGGAAATCATGCCTGACAAATTTATTCAAATTTTTTTGAGGTGGTAATGGGCAGGATAGATGAAGGGGAAACAGTAGATGTAATATACTTGGCTTTCCAAAAGTGTTCGATGGTACCACACAAAAGGTTACTCAATAAGAAGCCTATTGCGTTGGTATTGGTAAATTAGCATGAATAGAGGTGTGGTAAATCATAATAGCATAATTCACACTGTTATCACACATGTTATACCATGCCTCTGTAAGCTCGGCACACGAGCAGTTGCGCGGCTCTGCCCCTGGGGGAGGTGTACTGGGAATGTACGGAAGTTTGTACTGGGCTCCACCCTTGGCTCCGCCCATGACTCCTCCCCCCCACTGGTTGTATAAAGCTTGGCAGTCGGTGCCTGTCTGCCAGTTCATCTAGAGTTCATCTCGTCACAGGCAAGCTCTGTTGTAAGACGATTAAAACCACTGTTCACTTCTAACCACGTGTCGCGTGAATTGATGGTCTCATCAAGAGGGTTGACTAACATAAAGACAGAGAGTTGGGATAAGAGGAGCATTTTCAGGATGGCAACCTGTAACTAGTGGAGTGTCATAGGGTCCCTTGCTGGCGCCACAATTATTCACCACATATATTAATGACTTGGATAAGAGAAGTGAGTGTACTATTACCAAGTTTGCGGATGACACAAAAATAAGTGGGGAGGCAAGTTCTGAGGATGACACAAAGAGTCTACAGAGGGATATAGACAGATTAGGTGAGTGGCCAAAAACTTGACAGATGGTATATCATGTAGAAAAATGTGAAATTATATGCTTTAGTGGGAACAATAAATGAGCTGAATATTATTTAAATGGAAAAAGACTGCAGAAAACCGCAGCAAAGAGGGGTCCTCGTGCTTAAATCACAAAAAGCTAGCATGCAAGTTCAGCAGATAATTGGGAAGGCAATGCAATGTTGGCCTTTATTTCAAAGGGATTGGAGTATAAAAATATACAAGGCCACTAGTTAGACCACACTTGGAATACTGAGAAGTTATAGTCCCTCATGTAAGGAAAGATATACTGACATTAGAGATAGCCCACAGAAGGTTCACTAGGTTGATCCTGGGTATTGAGGGATTTTCTTATGAGGAGAGGTTGAGTAAATTGGGCCTGTACTCATTGGCATTTAGATAATGAGGTGTGACCGTATTGATACATAGGATTCTCATGGAACTTGACAGGGTAGATGCGGAGAGGATGTTTCCTTTTCTGGGAGAATCCAGAGGGCATAATCTCAGAGTAAGGGGACGCTCATTTAAGACAGAGATCTGTGGAATTCTTTGTTGCAGAGGGCTGTAGGAGCTGGGTCGTTAAGTATGTTCAAGGCTGAGATAGTCAGATTTTTAATCAGTAAAGGAATTAAGGGTTATGGGGATAAGGTGGAAAGTGGAGTTTAAAATTTTTTTTTTTTTACAGTGCCCAATTAATTTTTTCCAATTAAGGGGCAATTTAGCGTGGCTAATTCACCTACCCTGCACATCTTTGGGTTGCGGGGACGAGACCCACGCAAACACGGGGAGAATGTGAAAACTCCACATAGACAGGGACCCAGAATCGAACCTGGGACCTCGGCGCCGTGAGGCAGTAGTGCTAACCCACTGCACCACCGTGCTGATATGAGGAGGAAAGTGGAGTTGAGGATTATATCAGATCAGCCATGATATCATTAAATGGCGGAGCAGGCTCGATGGGCTGAATGGCCTCCTTCTGCTTAAATTCTTAGGTGTGCAATCGTCAAGAATGTTCACAGCTGGTGTTTAATCTATTAAGTGGTGTGTATCATTTTTTTTTAAACTGGCTTAACGTTCACTATTGTCACTTCCAGAATACAAATTGATAGTTTCAGAATTTTGCAGAGAATCTTGGACTAAACTAAATATGAATTGTTTAAAAATTTGCTATAATTGATTTCTGCAGTCTTCAGTCTACCTCAATGTTAATTATGTCTTATAAATAAATAATGCTACACCTGTGCACTATCTTGATAAGATTACATTTTTGAGAGCTTAAATACCTGGAACCTGGGGCAGCACGGTAGCACAAGTGATTAGCACTGTGGCTTCATAGCTCCAGGGTCCCAGGTTCGATTCCGGCTTGGGTCACTGTCTGTGCGGAGTCTGCACATTCTCCCCGTGTCTGCGTGGGTTTCCTCCGGGTGCTCCGGTTTCCTCCCACAGTCCAAAGACGTGCAGGTTAGGTGGATTGGCCATGTTAAATTGCCCTGAGTGACCAAAAAAGATTAGGGGCGGCTATTTGGTTACAGGGATAAGGTGGAAGTGAGGAATTAAGTGGGTCGGTGTAGACTCGATGGGCCGAATGGCCACCTTCTGCACTGTATGTTCTATGAATGAGGAACAGATTTGTTGAATCTGTACTACGTGTAACTCCACATGCTTTTCTTGTCTCCAAAGAGCTAATTTTTAATGATAATTTCAACGTCTCCACAAAAGCAGTAGGAATTGCCTGTTCTCCATGAAGTGCAAATTGCATTGGCATGCAAAATAAGCATCTGCATATATCTGTTACCCCTGAATGTAGAACAAAGACTATTCTAATCTAAAGTTAGGAAATCAAATTTTGGTCTTTGGAAGTAACAATTAATATAACCAGCAGAATGGGGCATTTATAAAACAAAAAAGAGTGCCTAAGGTAAATATTGGTCCTTTAGAGAATGTGAAGGGAGATTTAATAATGGGAGATGAGGAAATGGCTGAGGAACTGAGCAGGTTTTTTGGGTCGGTCTTCACAGTGGAAGACACAAATAACATGCTAGTGACTGATGGAAATGAGGCTATGACAGGTGAGGACCTTGAGATGATTGTTATCACTAAGGAGGTAGTGATGGGCAAGCTAATTGGGCTAAAGGTAGACAAGTCTCCTAGCGCTGATGGAATGCATCCCAGAGTGCTAAAAGAGATGGCTAGGGGAATTGCAAATGCACTAGTGATAATTTACCAAAATTCACTAGACTCTGGGGTGGTCCCGGCGGATTGGAAATTAGCAAACGTGACACCACTATTTAAAAAAGGAGGTAGGCAGAAAGCGGGTAATTATATGCCACTGAGCTTAACTTCGGTAGTAGGGAAGATGCTGGAATCTATCGTGAAGGAAGAAATAGCGAGGCATCTGGATAGAAATTGTCCCATTGGGCAGATGCAGCATGGGTTCATAAAGGGCAGGTCGTGCCTAACTAATTTAGTGGAATTTTTTGAGGACATTACCAGTGCAGTAGATAACGGGGAGCCAATGGATGTGGTATTTCTGTATTTCCAGAAAGCTTTTGACAAGGTGCCACACAAAAGGTTGCTGTATAAGATAATGATGCATGGCATTAAGGGTAAAGTAGTAGCATGGATAGAGGATTGGTTAATTAATAGAAAGCAAAGAGTGGGGATTAATGGGTGTTTCTCTGGTTTGGCAATCAGTAGCTAGTGGTGTCCCTCAGGGTCCGTGTTGGGCCCACAATTGTTCACAATTTACATAGATGATTTGGAGTTGGGGACCAAGTGCAATGTGTCCAAGTTTGCAGACGACACTAAGATGAGTGGTAAAGCAAAAAGTGCAGAGGATACTGGAAGTCTGCAGAGGGATTTGGATAGGTTAAGTGAATGGGCTAGGATCTGGCAGCTGGAATACAATGTTGACAAATGTGAGGTTATCCATTTTGGTAGGAATAACAGAAAAAGGGATTATTATTTAAATGATAAATATTAAAACATGCTGCTGTGCAGAGTGACCTGGGGGTGCTAGTGCATGAGTCGCATAAAGTTGCAACAGGTGATTAAGAAGGCAAATGGAGTTTTGTCCTTCATTGCTAGAGGGATGGAGTTTAAGACTAGGGAGGTTATGCTGCAATTGTATACGGTGTTGGTGAGGCCTCACCTGGAGTATTGTGTTCAGTTTTGGTCTCTTTACCTGAGAAAGGATGTACTGGTGCTGGAGGGTGTGCAGAGGAGATTCACTAGGTTAATCCCAGAGCTGAAGGGGTTGGATTACGAGGAGAGGTTGAGTAGATTGGGACTGTACTCGTTGGAATTTAGAAGGATGTGGGTGGGATCTTATCGAAACATATAACATTATGAAGGGAATGGATAGGATAGATGCAGGTTGTTTCCACTGGCGGGTGAAAGCAGAACTAGGGGGCATAGCCTCAAAATAAGGGGAAGTAGATTTAGGACTGAGCTTAGGAGGAACATCTTCACCCAAAGGGGTATGAATCTATAGAATTCCTTGCCCAGTGAAACGGTTGAGGCTCCTTCATTAAATGTTTTTAAGATAAAGAGAGAGAGTTTTTTGAAGAATAAAGGGATTAAGGGTTATGGTGTTCGGGCCGGAAAGTTGAGCTGAGTCCACAAAAGATCAGCCATGATCCCATTGAATGGCGGAGCAGGCTCGAGGGCCCAGGTGGCCTACTCCTGCTCCTAGTTCTTATGTTCTTATGTTTAACAAAAAACTGCATCTGCTACTATTGGTTTGCAAAGCAGTTGTTTGTCAGCTGATCTTATAATTGCTTCACACCTGGTATTCCAAACCATTAATGACCTTTAGTAACTGTTGGCTAAAGGAGTGGACTTTCACCTTGCTAGTTAGGACACCTGAGGCGCAATTTACTGGCCGCATTCCGCAAGAATCAGGACGAGATACAGCTGATAGATCCCGGGGTTCCCGGCAGTCGTACTCCTCCAGAGAGCTATTCAGGGGTGAGATTTTCCGTTTTGTGCTCCCACCGGAAGTGAATTGCTCCTAATTTACGTTCCCCCTGGTAGCCAAATCGGGAAGCAATCCAGTATCCCGCGCCATGCAAATTTATGACAAGGCGAGAAAAAGGAGGGATTCTCGAGGGATTCCCACTTTCAGTCCGCCATTTTGAGCAGGCGGCCCAATAGCTAAGTCCCGCGACCAGCCACCTCTCACCCCGGCGCAACCTAAAGCAGCACCACCCCCCCCCCCCCCCCCCCCCCACCCCCGTTTCGCAAAACAGACTCCCACTTCCAGATTTTCTGGGTGCACGCCCCTTCACCCAGGTAAGGGGGTAGCGTAAACACAGGGAATCCCTAACTCGGGAGATACACCACAAGGAGCCCTTAAATAAAGGAACCCCCACAGGGACCCCCTAAATAGAAGGACTCCCAGGGACTCCCTTAATAGGAAGATCCCCCAGGGACCCTGTTAATAGGGAGAGCCCACAGACCCTATTAATAGGGACACCCCCAGGTACCCCCTAGCTAAAGGAACCCCCCAAAGAGACCTCCTAACTAGAGGGACCCGCTAAATAGAGGGAGCATCCCCCCCCCCCCCCCCCCCCCCACCGAGGCCCCAGAAAAGATTTCTGGCTTAGAGAGTAGCCCAGATAGGGCCAGTGACAGAAATTACAGTTCTAATACTTATTCCAATCACTAAATGCATTTCAATCACTCAAGCGGGTGATTGCAATGCACTTGCCTCTCTTTGATGTGGTTGATGTTTGTAAACATTGGGTTTCAGCACTTAAGTGTCACTCACCCATGAAGAGAGATAAATGAATCAAAGTTGCCGCTGTTTTGTGGAAGCTGTCAATCACAGCCCACCACTAGAAATGAATGAATGGCTTGCAGCTGCAGGATCTGAGGAGTCTATACACAGGTTACAGCCAGTGGTGGACTGGCCAGGGTGTCAGCTTGCCCGATGGCAAGTGGGCCCCCTATATCAAATAAAAATGCAAGAAAGAAACAAACAGACAACTGTTGTAATAAAAAGGAATTAAAAAAAAGAGAACAGGATACAAATAAGCAGTGCATGAAAAGGAACGAAGCAGGGGAGGTAGTGGAAGGATGTGGAATAGGGGGGCCCGGGTCGGGCATAATTAAGGAAATTCCATGTTTTCAGCAAGAGTGTGTGAATTTAAAGATAAAGTTACAATTCGTGATTTGAGATGGTCGGCAACTTCAAAGGATATCAAGCAGTAGTCTTGGTTCAGCCGGTACATCGGTCCGGGGCCCGGAGAGCCAAGAAGGGGCCCGTGAATCTCTGAAGGGCCCTTAAAAATTATAATTAATTAGATAAATAAATCTCCAACTTCTTTCCTGAGATTTGTATCCTAACTTAATAAAATATAACTGTTTTTAAAAAGAGCAATACCAAATAAAAATGCAATAAAGAAACAAACAAATAATCACTCAGTGTATGAAGGAACGAAGCAGTGTAAACGGATGTGAAAAGGAGTGGGGGGGGGGGGGGGGGGGGGGGCTGGTTCACCCGGGTCGGACATAGTTGGAAATCCACGTTTTCAGCAAGAGTGTGTGAATTTAAAGATAAAGTTACAGTTCGTGATTTGAGATGGTCGGCAACTTGAAAGGATATTAAGCAGTACATAGGGTCGTGAGGTCACCGAAAAGGAGAAGCGGTACCTTTGACCGTGAATCATGAGGTCAAAGATATTGAAGTGATAAGCCATGATCGGTAAACTCAAAGGGTTGCCACTTGTAACACTACACTGGTATCAAACTGGACATGTTAACTTTGGTCGTGGCACCATTCTTAATGTCTTACTATAGTCAGACCAAACTTCTAAGTTTCAACAGTTGTCTCAGTTGCTTGCTGGTGTGAACACTGGACAGTGGATTGTCTCCTCTTCTGAAGCTGCATAGGCCACAGTAGTATTGACTAATGAACATAGCCTATTGAAGTGTAAGTAAGTTATTTTATATTTTTTATCAAGTAGGGGGTTATCTGGCGTTCCTTCAAGTTATTCTTGCAATCATCAATATTCATTTTTCCCAATGTGGGCTATTTTTAATTAAGTTTTTATTTCAGGAATATTACCCCTACCAGCATGGAAAAGAAAAAGCATAAATCTGGGTCACTAAGACGCAAAGAACAAAAAGAAGCAGAAAGGAAGGAATCAGCCAAGCGATGCAGGCCTATTACAGAGTTTATACTACCACAAGCACAATCCACATCAATATCCAGTTCTGCAACAAATAATCAAGTAGCAAGAAACAATGCTCATGGTGATGATGCAATGACATGCGAGTTACAAGAACAGAGAAGAGCTACTTTGAATGTAGAGACAAATACAAGTGCATCCATTACTAATCAACCCAGGCCCAATATTTCTTCTGGCTTCCTTGTTCCGGTATCTGTACTGCCTGTAGTTGCAACATCTGAACACATAGCTTCAACTAGTGACAGGGAATCAGATATTCCTTCAAGCATAAATGACTTGGTTTCTGAAGCACATCCTGTAAATGAACCTACGCAAGAAAATGAAAGATCAATTACTGGAATCTTCCAATATCCATCACGAGCAAAGCTAAAACAGTTTTTTGCTGAACATCCACTTCAGCCACTTGATGATCTGCCATTTGATGCTCGTTTGTATGAGAGGAAAATTATGAATGACTCAGTCCCAAGAAAATGGCTAACATATAACAAAGAAAATAGATGCTTATATTGTTCATACTGCTTAGCATTTGAGTTTCCCAACACTTGTAATCCATCACCCTTTGTACGTGGCTTTAGTGACTACAAGCGTATTAGCCAGAGCTTGACTTTACATGAATCGACAACAACACATGTCAGAAATGCTCAGCAATATATCAGTGTGGTTAATGATGGCACCTTAGATAAATGTTTGCAGCATCACTAATTAAAAGGAAAGAAGAAGTATTGAAGCAGAGAAGTATTGTCATGAGGATTATAGACATCATAAAGATGTTAGGCAAGCAAGCACATCCTTTTCGAGGTCACAGAAATGAATCGGCCTACACTCTAGATAATGAGGCAATGAATCATGGCAATTTTTTAGCTACAGTGCAGTTGATGGCAAAATATGACCCCATTATAGCAGCTCACGTTTCTGCAGTGCAAAACAAGTCTAAACAAAGAATCAAACGATTAGAGCAACAAGGAAAGGCTCAAAGTAAAGGCCGTGGTGGACTTGTTACATTCCTGAGTAAAACAACTATAAACATGTTAATCAAAATTATGAAGAATATGATACAAGAAAGAATTAGTCATGAAGTTTCTCAAGCAAAATATTATTCTATTCAGGTTGATTCAACACAAGATAATTCATCCATCGATCAGTTTAGCATTATTATTCAGTATGTGCTTAAAGGTATTATCTGTGAGCGACTACTTTCAGTTGTGCCAAGTAATGATGGTACAGGACAGGGACTTTTTGATCTATTGATTGAAACATTACAGCATCTTAAAATTGACCCCCAAAAATGTTTATCTGATAGCACAGATGGCGCTGCAAGCTACCATGGCCAGTATAATGGTTTACAAAGTAAAATTGCTGATGTGGCTGATCAACATGTTCATATATGGTGCTATGCCCATGTCTTGAATTTGGTGATAACTGAAACAACAAAATGTTGTGTGCTTGCAGTTTCTTTTTTCAATTTGCTCCAGAATATAGCAACTTTTGTGAAAGCATCATACAAGAGAATGGCTGTGTGGATAGAAGTTGTTGGAAAACATCTAGGACAAGAAAAAATGAAACAATTAAAGCTAATTGGTGAGACCAGATGGTCAGGAAAATCCAATGCAGCAACAACTATATTTGGACGTTTTGATGATGCCGCTGCCAGTACTTTCGTAAATCTATTGACATGTTTATCAATGATACAATATTCAGAAAAGTTTGATGCAAAAACAAAACAGGAAGCAAAAGTTTTACTTCAAAGTCTTCTAAAGTTTGAAACCATATTGACAGCATTTACTTGTATATATTTGAAACTACAACCCCGTTATCAAGTTATCTACAGACAAGTGGTTTAGATATGTTTACTGCATGGAGTTTGGTAGATTCAGCTACAACAAAGTTGAAGGAACAGACAAGAACATTTGATAACGTTCACAGCAAGGCTTTGGAATTTGTAAATAAATGTAATGATAGGATTTCACAGATGAATATGGATGAAAATCAAACATTGGAAATTGATGCGTTGGAAACAGCATTGCCAGTTAAGAAGCAGAGGAAGAAGAAAAGAACGGCAGATGAGCTTATTGATGATGAAAGAAATTCCTCAGATTCTCTAGCTGATTTTCGAGTAAATGTGTTTAACCTAATAATGGATCGCATTGTCCAGTCACTCGAATCACACTTTGTACAACACAAACAGTTGCATAAAGATCTGTCCTGCTTGGACCCAGCAAAGTTTAAAACTATTGCAGAGAAGGGCCTTGAAGATGAAGCATTGGAAGGTATTATTAAGCTGTTTCCACAAATCCGCAAAGATCAAGTAATTTTGGAATTGTTTTCTTTTGCTTCAAACTTTGATGTATTAAAGCTATTGCTTAATGATGGTGAGAATATGGATTCCAGTTGCAACAATTGTAAAATTTGCAGCACTTGCCCATCGTGTGTACTAAAAATTCTGGCATCCAACAGACTTCATGACAAGGCATATGATAACCTTTATGAACTTTATAAAGTCATCTGCACACTATCAGTTACTCAAGTCCAATGTGAGAGGACATTTTCAAAGCTAAAGATCATAAAGACAAGGTTAAGAAATTCACTGTCTGAGGAGAATTTGGAATCATACATGTCGCTATCCATTGAAAAGGAATTGTTAGATGAATTGGATCCAGAAGCAATTATTGGCAAATTCGCACAATCATCTAGCGAACACAAATGATTGCTCTTAATATAGTGGACTGCATGCAATGCTCTATTGTGCTTTTGAACTATCTGTTAATGTGTAAATTGTGCAGTAAACTATTTAAAAATATCAACCAATTACTTAAAATTTTAAAAAATAAGTAAATAATTCAATTTATTTCATTAGGGGCAGCAGGGTAGCATGGTGGTTAGCATAAATGCTTCACAGCTCCAGGGTCCCAGGTTCGATTCCCGGCTGGGTCACTGTCTGTGTGGAGTCTGCACGTCCTCCCCCTGTGTGCGTGGGTTTCCTCCGGGTGCTCCGGTTTCCTCCCACAGTCCAAAGATGTGCAGGTTAGGTGGATTGGCCATGCTAAATTGCCCGTAGTGTCCTAATAAAAGTAAGGTTAAGGGGGGGTTGTTGGGTTACGGGTATAGGGTGGATACGTGGGTTTGAGTAGGGTGATCATGGCTCGGCACAACATTGAGGGCCGAAGGGCCTGTTCTGTGCTGTACTGTTCTATGTTCTAATTATAACATTCTGTATTTACATTTGGTATCTACTGCCAGTAATATGTACAGTACATGTCCACTGTAATTACTAAGAAATACACATTTTTTCCACAAATATTTTAATTGTACCCTTTTTTCCCATATGTATTTTTTGAAAATTTTATTTATTCGTTATGAAAATTAAATGATAGCATTGTAGTTGTGAGTGGGCCCCCTTTGTCTCCTGGCAACCAATATTTTTAGACCCAGTCCGCCACTGGTTACAGCTGTTCTCTTTCCAGGAATGGACAGGTGTTACACCTGTAACTTCTGTCACTGCCCCTGTCTGGGCTGCTCTCTAGCAATTTTTTCTGGGAATCTCTGGGGAGAATCCCTCTATTTAGGGGACCCCTGTGGGAGGTCCCTCTAGTTAGGGGGGTCTCTGCAGGGAGTCCCTCTAGTTAGGCAGTCTCAGTGGGGGGTTCCTTTAGTTAGCAGGTCCGAGGTGGGTCTCCCTATTATGAGGACCCCTGGTGGGGTCTCCCTGTTAAGAGGGCCCCTGGGGGCATCCCTCTATTCAGGAGGTTTCTGTGGGAGGTCCCTTTAGTTGCGGGAGGGAGTTCCCCACTTTAAGGGGTCTTCGTAGGGGCGGTGCAGTTGGCGGAGATCTGGTAGGGGAAAGGTGGGCAGGCAGTGCATTGTGGGGTGACCTTTGGGGGCAACACCCTTAAGGCGTTACCACCTTGGCCCATCTCGGGGACTACCACGTCAGGTAGAAATGGTGCTACCTGTAGTGAACCGCGCCCATGTGAGTCCCGGCCTGGAGAATCTGGTGTTGGGTCCGCTTCGTGCATGTAAATTGATCGTTAAGATCCATTTGCATCTGTTAGCATCCTCCCACTGACGTGCGGGTGCTAACCCCAAATACGCCACCAGTGAGGGGCCAGAGCATGCCAGTCAGTTCGATGCCTGCTGCGAACCTCAATTTCGCCCTGACTCCGAATTCTCCGCTTCATTGTGACCCACAGTGCCAGCTTCATGGAGCGGAAAATCCAGTTCAGGTGTCACGAGACGTTGTGATCTGGATGCCGCGCACGATGAGTGGGACCCAGACTCACATAGTTAAGTCAGCTTAAAAACCCACTTATCAATGTCTACGCCGGATTGAACGGCCACCTGGCATCTACTGGCCTCGCCAAGGAGATCCCACTGGTCCCCACAAACGGGAACCAGGTGGAACGGCACTTGAGGGGCCACCCAGACGATCTGAGGCCCAGGTAAGGTTGGCCTCTGGCCAGGCTGACACCCTGGCACTGCTGGTGCCACCCAAGCACCTTGCATTGCTAGCCTGGCACTCTGGCAGTGCCACCAAGGTGGCATCTTGGCACTGCCAAGGTATTCAGGTGGCTCTCTCCGTACTGAAATATATAAGTGGAATATCCCCCCAAAATTACTCAGCGTCATTTTGGGCATGAAAATCAGTGCGGATCACGCCAGCTGTTATTCTGGAGGGAGGCATGTATTGCACCGGCATTGAAAAGAACGGGACCTAAACACGCCGGCAAGCCGATGTTCACAGGCTTCAATGTGACAGACAAGGCACCCCTCAAAACCCTAACATCGCCTGCAACGGAGCTCAGTGACCCATGCCCCCTCACTGCACCACCATCCTCGCCAACATCATCCTCCTTTCCCACGCCCCCAAGGATTGCTGACATCAGGACCTTCCTAGTGTGCCTCTCTTTAGGCTCCGCCACCTTCTTGCGGCAAAGAACTCTCTTCCCTGCCAATTGCCAGTACCAGGAACCCCCCCCCCCCCTCACCTAAGTGCCAACATCCTGTTACTGGGTTGCTAAATTCTCCCTCCCATCATGCCTGCCCTTCAGACCCTATCCACTTTCTGCCCCCATCCCTTGGCAGTGCCAACCTGGCAGGAATCATTACTGGTCTCTACCACCGGAGACCAGATATGAGGACCGCGCTGGGGGGTGGGGGGGGGGCTCTGAGTAAATTGTAACCCCTGGGTGGTCGAGGACCTGGCAGGATATTACCCCCAGGCACACAGGCAGTGCCAGGATGCCAGGTTGCTATTTTGTCTGCTATTTCGATTATGAGATTGATCCATTTATGTTAAAAGGATGAACACTTCCATTATGGGTAAAGAAATTTCTTATGAACATGTCCATTGCTAATGTTGCTACGTACAATCTCCACCATTGGCTGTTTCACCTCACTAACCGATCTTATCTATTAAGAGAGCGACGTGAATTTTGAAAGAATGTTAATGTGTACGGGAGAACTATCATTCCTCCTGCAAAATTGGGAAAAATTAAGAACAAAAATTTAGAGAACAGAAATGGCTGTTTTCGTGATTCTTCTTTTCCTTCATTATGTGGTTAGTGTTGAAGGAAATACAAAATAGAGATGTACTTATGTAAAGAGTACCTAATCAGATTCAGTGCTAAATTCAATCCTACAGTGATAGAAAGCTAATTTTCCTAAGGCTTTTGTGTAATTTAACTTTTGCACCACACAAACTGGATCAATACTATGAAAATCATCTTGCTCTAGTGTCTGTCTTTTGAGTGTCTTGACTGTCGATCAGTCCATGTGTCTGTTTACTAGCATCTGTCTCTCTGCCAGGGTCTTTTTCAATGTGAAAATTCTTTTAAAAGAATTCCAATTTTGTTTTCAAACTTGGCAGACTTTGTCTACATTGGCACTCTTGTTACTGTACTTTTGGCTCCACAATTCAGAACTCAAGATTTTTAAAAATGTTTTTCTTTTGGTTTGAAACAAAATTATAATAGTAACGGATCCAAGTGAATGAAGAGTACAGCTTCACACAGGAAATAATGACTGCTCAGTCTTAGATATATGAAGTGGAGTCGACTACTGGCTATTTGAGTCAAGGTTCTCAAATGCATCCTCTGCATTCTTTGAAAAGGACCAGCTCTTCAGGACACTAGTGGAGGAATCAATTTGGAACAAGAGTCACTCATTGGAAGGACCTGATTGTTTTGCCTCAAAGTAATATACAGCTCACAACACAAAGTCATCGATTTTAAAAAACATAATAGTGTGAATGTGATTTAATGACAATGGTGCATTTTATTTTGCAGTATTTAGAAAGATACTTATTTTTTTTTCAATTCATATTGATTCTAATAATTTGTTAGATTTTATTTTACTTCTAAAATTGCTTTAAAACTCACACAAAGAACACTAGTGTATTAGTGGCCAGTGCACTACATACACAAAGGTTCATACATTCTCATCTTCAAGATCTGAGCCACGTTCATTAGATTCACTGCTCTTTCACAAATCTCAGCTTGTGGTGAACTTTTTCCTTTGATTCTGCCATTAGTGCTGCTTGACAGACCCTCCTTTACCTGATGACAATATGGACCCCGATAGTGATTAATCACTTCCTTTCCTGGACAGCTCACTGGAACTGCCTTTCTTAGGCCAGGTTACCACATATATTTGCCAAGCCAAATATCTGTAGTGTACATCTACTTGATTTCTGCTTGCCAGAACAGTTATTAGACAAAGCTAGATTATAAATAGCTACTACCGACAGAAAAAACTCAATAACATCAAATATATCTGTTCTAGGATAGAAAAAATGGTAGCGCAGAGCCTGACCCTAAAAAGAAAGCACCTTTTAGATCGCTCACTTCAACACTGACCTCCAGCTTCAAGAGACGTAGGTCTTCCAAAGACACGGTAAGAGGAATTGGGACTCCTTTCACCATGCCATGAGTCCATTAGCCCAAAGTTCATTCGGTACAATTACATATCCACCTCACCACATGCCCATGTGAAACAGCTGCATTACATCTTTAACACTGGGCAAAGGAAGGAGGCGAACTTGGGAGAACTCCAGAAGTGTTGATAACATCCTTGAATGTTTATGTCTGACACTTGTTCTTGCTCTCATTGCCATTGTTAGTTGTCCTGGTGTTCTGAAGAAAATTCCCTATGCTGATTGCTGATTCATTCATGATGACAACAACCTTCAGTTAAATCCCAAAACCACAAGAGTCTAGGTTCATTCCCAAGATTCATATATTTCATCCTTCCTAAGCATCATGTCTTCTGCCATGTCCAAGCATCATGTTTTACACAATTTCAACAAATCATGTTCTTTATCATTCACAAGAATCATTTACAACGATCATGTTCTTTTAACTGCTTTTTGATGATGGTGATGATGAGGATGAAATTTCTAAATTAAATTACTGACATGACTTTTTTTTGATACATTTGTTAACTGTGATGATGTAATGATGTTTTTTCTCTCTCTGCAGACACTTTTTCTTCCTTTTAGATTTTTTTCTTGACCAATTTTATCAAGTTCTTGTTGAAATTCATCTTTATCTTGGCTTGTTGCTGTAAGGTCACCAAAATCACCCAATAATCGCACATTATCAATTGTAAACTTTCTTTACTTTCATCTTGACATTTTTCACCTTCTACTTTGGATTTATTTTTCATGTATTTAGTGATATATTTGTAGGGTGGATGTCTGTTTTTTGGTTGCAATCAAGCTCAGGGATATTCCAAAGTGATCTTATATCAGGTTTGGGGGGTGGGGGAGGGACAATAGGAGGGTGCTAATTTTGGCTAGATTCAGTGCTCACATTGAGTTTGAAAACAGAAGCTTATCCCTTACTGAATATGCATTCACACAAAAGTGAGCTAGACCATAACTGAAACTATACAGGACGAATGGGAGTTTGACTTGTGGTACACTCAAGCTGAATTTGGTCACATCATCACAAAAGCAAACTGAGCTGAAATAAGCTTGGGTTTAGCCTTGCTCAATTTAGATTTCATCCACACAAATTGAGCTGGACCGCAAAATAATTTGGGGCTGAAGTTTCTCAAATGAAAAGCAGCACAATGAATGTTCTTCCAACAATTGACAACAGCCAGCAAAATTGTAGGAATGCACAGCTTTGAAGTGCATAGGGCGGGATTCTCCACCCTGCTGTGCCACATTTCTGCCCCAACTGGCCGGCGGTATTCTCCGTTACGCCAGCCGGTCAAAGGGGTTTCCCATTGTGGGGCAGCCCCATGCCGTCGGGAAACCCCCGGGCACCAGCATAACGGAGAATCACCCCGGCGGAGAATCCCGGCCATAGTATCTGAAAATGTATTTTTGTTAACTCACCTTGTGTTTTAGCAAAAATAGGCATTCTCCTGATTTTCATTAGAAGATAAATTTGACTTCCAAATGTCACAGCATTGATGTCCATGCACATGATAACATCACTAGGCCATTTTAGCTGCTTCAACATTTTTCTGGTTCAATTGTAATGAAGTAGATTTTTTCACAACATTTATTATGTTACTGTTTTTTTTGTTTAATATTGTTGTTTCCCTTGAAAATAGATTATATAAGAAAAATTTATATAAAGCCAGGAAGCTAAAGTCCCTAGAACACTGGCTATATTTCAAAAACTTAAAAATTTAGACATTTAGATTGAATGCATGGATGCTACTGTGTAAATTGACTAGCAATATGAAAAATATAGCCAACCAACCTACTGTAAAATAAAGTGAATGATAGCAGTGCAGAACAGCAAAGTAAGGCTTGTCCAGGACATGGAAGGCAGGGAGCAATGAATCAGGCTGCCTGGTTCATGCTACGCTTGAATTATAATCACAAATGCAAGCTTAATAAAACTTAATGACAAAATGCACAATTGTAACCGAGCACAATGCCGGTGCAACTTTCTGTTCTCCAGAGCTGTTAAGCCCTGATAGGACTCTTTTGGCAGATTTAAAAGCTAGGAGTTGATCTGTCTTCTTGAGTCAGTAGCGGGCACAATATCGAAGACAGTTCTCATGGACAATGCATATGAATCTATGCTCTCTCTATTAACTATGCAACAGTGTCTTGGATCATAAATAGGGTTGCCAACCCTGGTTGGACATATTCCTGGAGGTTTCATCACATGACTTCCTGTCACAATAACCTGTCAGACCCTTGCAATTGGTCACCCAACATGTCCATCCACATGGTGCGCAACATAGCTACCCCAACAGTAAGACTCTTCCTTACTCAATTGGGTGATTTATTTTCCATCAGTCAAACAGCACTTGTGTCCATGACTAAAATTTTTTATAGCCAGTAAATAAAAATGTTCAAAGAACATTTTTTAAATGTTTTAATTACCCTGTCTATTTTTCTGTAGTGTCCTTTGCAGCCTCAAGATTAGCCTTTTATTGCTGGAAACACCAGGGCAATCCTGGCGGGTTGGCAATCCTAGTCCTGAATAATCATGCAATTCTGCTTCTTCAGTTGTACTCATCCTGAAAGGCTTGCCATGTTTATTGGGATTTTTTTTTCTTGCTTTTTATTTAACCCATTGCTTAACATGCTCTTCTTATTCCAAATACAGGGCTCTAAGTTGTATTCTGTTGTATTCCTCTGCTGCCTTATAACTAATGTCTTCATCATTTCGTCAGTCATAGCTTAAAATCATATTGTTTCCAAAGTGTTTCAAACTTCATTTATATTTTTAAATTCAGACGATGTTGACACATCAAAAAATATGCATCAGCAACTCTCGGTGTCATTATCCTTTAAGATCTTGTTTAGAGAATTTTAATGTACTCTTTTTAAACTGAAGAAGCATTTTACTTTCTGAATAAAATAAAATGCAAAAATTTGTCTTGTCTGTCAGCCTGATTTATGTGCCTTCCTAGTCTTTGATATCAATTGAGCAACCTCATCTTCAACAAATTCCAATGTTGCCAACCTCATGTGTCCCTCATATCTTCTGCTCCATTGTGCAAACTCTGCCTGCCAGCTGTCATTTCCCACACCCAGCCACCTTGGCAGTCCTCAAGAAGGCAGAATCTTTATATGCTGTAGTTTTTATTCTGTTATTCTGACACGAAACCATTTCTCTTTCTCCTTGCTTTCAGACTGAACACTGATGCTTCTTTCTGCTTCTCCTTCTTTAGATTAGAAGGTAGATTCCCCAAGCAAAGAAAATGAATGCATACCTTTTGTGAACTGCTTCTCCACCTCAGTCTGGCTCTCTAGAACTATTGCAAAGACCAGCAGGCTAGGCATGAGAAAATCCATATTAGTAAAATGTAACTTGGGTACTCTTTGTTTTCTCTTTGAATGCTAAATGGTATATGATGCGGTTGCTTGGAAAATGGTGACCTCACAAGGTCATGTGTACACAGGTGGTATTTGTAAAAGTTTAGAGATCCTTGCTTTAATGGAGGAAAGGATATTGATGCATTGGAATCTGGTTCACATTTTCACCTAAATCATGAAAATCATTGGGTGGTTACTTCTGCAGCACTCCAATTGATCCTTCATTATCTCATACTGTCTTGCACTATGAGTCAAAATTATCAGACAACAAATGTTATTGTAATAGATACTGTATTGTAATTTGCGTTTTAGATTAATATACATAATGCTAATTCCTTATCTATACAATTAGTCACCCACCATGAATGGTATAACAATAAAATGAATGTATTCTTATTAAAACATACTGTAAAAATAAAAATGCAGAAAGATTATTTTTAAGGGCAAGTATGATACAGATGCTGACACAGACCACTGAGTGCAGTGAACAATATGGATGGAAATGAGTGAGGGGGCAGCCAATGTAAAGGTTCATGACCTCAACTATGACATTTTGAGGATTTAGAGTTTTATAAATGGAGACACACATTGCTATCATGAAAAATTGCAATCATTTCCATATTTTCTACCAACTCAGTGTTCCAAAATGACTGGACCTGAAGAAATAAATAAATATTTGGCTCTGAGAAGGATTTCATTTTGAAACTTTTACAGAACAACAGATTAGTTTTGATAATTTTTTTGTGTTCCTTTCTAATACATTTATTTCACAAAGTAACTATTGGCAACGGGTTTTACTGATAGTGCAGCGGCTAACTGAATTTAATGTCACTTGATATCACTTTTGGGTTATGATGGCCCTTGATAAGCCCCAGTCTTTGAGATTGTTTCTCTGATTTCTAGGTTTCAGGTAGATCCTGGACTATCACTGTGATCCCCATCTTCCTTCAACCATCATTGCACCACCTGTCGGCTGTGTGAAATCTTGAAGGCAAAAATATCTTGATAGTTCAGCAGATGAACTTGGTGAAGTAGTAAAGCAAATGCTGGCCTGCTCTGGTTTTCTATTGATTTGTGCAAAAATGTAGGGTTGATCACAGAGGTTCAGCTAATCCCTGTTAAAATCCCAACAGTAAAATGACCCTGCAGCCATTATTTCTTGTGAGCATAACACAGAGGGAGAACTGTGACCTTGCACAGTATTTTTGATATAATGCCCTGTAGTTTTCTATGTACTTAGCTCCGATTGGATAATACCAACCGGTAAACATGGCGAAGGTCAATTATTTCAACAACCATAATGTGTTTGGACAACACCTTTGGTAACAAAATTGAAAGTGCTGTGGATTCTTCTAACCTACATCAACACAATAGTTCAAATTGATTGTAAGGTCTGGGATTTGTAAGCAAGGTTTTTCAGAAATTCTGTGCTAGAAGTTTCAATTTTCTGCCAATCTTTTATTTCCTACATGCCCGGTGATACTGGGCTGGTTTCTATCACCAGCAATGACAAAACCTACCCTCAACCTCACCACACTCCCATCATCAATGTTCACAACTTGCAGCAGCAGGAGAATTTTGAACAAACTTATTCAATGATAATAGCATTCATGATATGCAAGGTGTCAAGTTATGTTTAGTTCAATAGAATTGCAATCTTTTTTTATCTCTTCTGATGAACTGATACAATTTAAAATAAGCTTATTTTGAACACTAATCTAATAGTTTGAAATAATTTCCATCCCTGACAGATCGAAAACCCTATTAAGATCAAGATTTTAGTTGCTCAGTTCGATTAATTTTGTCGGGACTCTCCTGTCTCTTTATCCCTACCCTTCTGTATGTTATTGTTTGTACTTGATGCAGATTCTACAGTGTGACCACTCCCTCTTCCATACCAAACATCAGTCAATGATAGGTTAAACACAGATCCCAAAAATAAAATTGTTGCACAAAGTGCCAAAAGAGATTGAAGTCAAAAGGGCAAGAAATTGGCTGGGTTGAAACTGGGCAGGTCCAAAGCAGGAAAAGAACTTGGAAATTGATTTTTTTTGGATTATTTAGAAATAGGGGCACCGTTTCAGAATAAGGGATCTTTCATTAAAGAAGGAACTGTGGAAGAATTCCTTCTCTTTGAAGGTTATTGATCCTTGAAATATTCTCTCCTCCAGAGACAGCAGCAGAGGCAGGGTCATTGAATAAATTTAAAGCTGATAGGGATAGTTTTTTGATCGACTAGGGAAATGCTTATGGGAGTGTGCAGGAAAATGGAGTTAAAGCCACAATCAGATCAACCATGATCTTGTTCAATGGAGAAACAAGATCAAGAGGCCAAATGATCAATTTCTGCACCTATTTCTGAAACCGTCACCAGCCAGGCATCCAATTCTCAGATGAAAAATGGGTAAATATCACATAAAAGGCTGATGGGCATCTATTGCACTCATTTGTCCACCTGAATGAACCTTCAGGCAGGTCTTTAAATGAGCAGTCAGCAATCCCTGCAAAATCAGTAGGAGGCTTTTTAAATATGTTGGCTGGGATCCAAGGCATGAGGAGAAACATCTGAGGAGAAATGTGCAAATCACAGACATAGAATTTACAGTACAGGAGGTACACGCCAATCCTGTTTCTCCAGGTACTGAGAGAAAGGGATTGCAGAGACCGTCCCAAAATGGAGCAAGAAGGAGCAACTCTGGCATCCAGTCCCCTCCCCAAACAGGCATCCCTGCGGCGAGCTGTGTCAGGTAGCAGAGCAATCTTTTTCCCAATGAAATGTTGAGCTGCAGCAGGTTTTGCCCATTTGATGCTTACGGCTCGGTGAGAAAATATTAATGAGGCCTGAACCTGGGCCGGGATTCTCCTGTACCCGGCGGGCGGGGGGTCCCGGCGCGATGGAGTGGCGTGAACCACTCCGGCGTCGGGCCACCCCAAATGTGCGGATTTCTCCGCATCTTTAGGGGCCAAGCCCTAACCTTGAGGGGCTAGGCCCGCGCGGAGTGGTTGGCGCCCCGCCTGGCCGGCGGAAAAGGCCTTTTGCGCCACACCAGCCGGGGCCGAAGGCACTTCGCCGGCCGGCGGAAGTCCGCGCATGCGCCGGAGCATCAGCGGCTGCTGACGTCATCCCCGCGCATGCGCTGGGGAGGGGGTCACTTCCGCCTCCGCCATGGTGAATGCTATGGCCAACGCAGAAGGAAAAGAGTGCCCCCACGGCACAGGCCCGTCAATTGGCGGGCCCCGATCGCGGGCCAGGCCTCCGTGGGGGCACCCCCCGGGGCCAGATCGGCCCCCCGCGCCCCCCCCTCCAAAAGACCTCGGGCCAAGGACCACCCGTACCGCCATGCCCGCCGCCAAGGGAGGTGTTTTGATTCCCGCTGGCGGGACCGGCATGACAGCAGCGGGAATTCGGCCCATCGCGGGCCGGAGGATTGCCGGGGGGGGGGGGGGCTCCGATAGCCGCGGCGCAGTTGCCGCCCCCGCCGAATCTCTGGTGTCGGAGACGGCGGGGGCGGGATTCACGCCGCTCCCCCCCCCCCCGGCGATTCTCCGACCTGGCGGGGGGGTCGGAGAATCCAGCCCCTGAAAGTGGTTGAGGGGATGCATCACAAAAGTCCCTCATCTTTCCATTTGATAGTTCACCTAAAGATTGATATAACTTGTCATCTGAGGGTGAAACAGATTGGTAGGAATGCAAATCGATGAGTTATTTTCCTAAGCGACAATCTGATGAAGTGAATCAACTGCATGTTGTAGAACCTGCACAAAATCCACAAGTTAAAAATGGGCAAGTTCTGAGCAATTCACTCTGCCAAATTAACAGCTAGACAGTGGAAATAAAAATTATTCCTCTCCATGAGTACAGAGCTTTGAGATATACATTAGGGCAGCACAGTGGGTAGCACTGGTGCTTCACAGCTCCAGGGTCCCAGGTTCGATTCCCAGCTTGGGTCATTGTCTGTGTGGAGTCTGCACATTCTCTCCGTGTCTGCGTGGGTTTCCATCGGATGCTCCGGTTTCCTCCCGAAAAACGTGCTGTTAGGTAATTTAGACATTCTGAATTCTCCCTCTGCGTACCCGAACAGGCGCCGGAATGTGGTGACTAGGGGCTTTTCACAGTAACTTCATTGCAGGGTTAATGTAAGTCTACTTGTGACGATAAAGATTATTATTACTATTATCAGGAGCACCCCTTGGGGATCACCATGGTGATCAATGTTAAATTTATCAAGCACCTTTCTACTGTAAGGTTAGAAAGCATCTGCTAGATTTGGTACAATGTTACGCAATCATTGACATGCAATACTTAATTCATCAATTGCTGCTATTGGAAATGATGATTCAGATACTGTTGGATCCAAACTTTTCCCAATGTACTATTTTGCTTGTCTTTCGTTAATAAATCCACAAATGCCATTTCTTGATAAATTCAACATATATTTGTCAGAATTAAATAAGAAACTCTATAGATGTAATTAAAGTTAATGCCTACAATGAGGGCATCATTCTACAGGCAGATGTTTGAGATGGGAGGCACACTGATTCTTTATTGTACTCGTGGAATACTGGCACTAACTTCTCTCTCTTTTGTTTTGCAGCAATACCACCCTACTGACATAAGCGGGCAACTGAATCTCTCAGACCCCTCTGTCAGCACTGTGGTGTAATTCTGTCCAGAACATTGATGTTTAAAACCAGAAAGAAATGAGATTCAAGAATTATTGTCCTACAGCAGCAAGACTTTAGAACACCAGCAATGACCAGAGTGACAGGGAAGGAGAGTAAAAAGTTATAATGGAATCATAACAAAATCATCAGTGTTAGTGTATTCTGCAAACCTTCAGTGTTAAGGTCACTGAGCCTTCAGTGCTACTCAGCAAACCATTACTCACACCATCAGTGTTTTATTTACTTACCAAGCCTTTACTATTAGTTATTTATCAAATTTTCACTTAAAATTATTCAGCAAAACTTCAGTATTCTGCTCTGAGCCATCGATATTAAAAATATACAGCAAATGATCAAAACAGGGAAACTGTGTGTCACAGTGAGTTAGCATGGTACACCTCTGGGATCTGCCATGAATCTATCCCAGACCAGGGTAATCTTGGACGGTATCAACTCTGTGCCAAGCAGGCATTATCCCACAACACACTCTTTGTCCAATACATGCATTGACATCTAATTGACAAACTCAATCACCGGGACCACAAAGGGGGCTTCGCTTCTGGTATAACAGATGGCACTGCTTCTGAAACGGCAAAGGCACATTGTGAGCCGGGGGGGTAGAATCAACATGTGTTTGTTAGAATTCTTATTCAAAATCTACTATTATTGTTAAAATCAGAGTTTTGTCATGATAAACCTTAAAACCACACTTATTTACTGGCCATGTTTTGCTAAATGTATACAATGGGTGCATATTTTCTTCCACTTGCTAATATTAATGAAAAACCTAATATAAATACAGCAAAGATTCAGCAAAATGATACAAGAAATGGGAGGTTAACATCTGAAAGAATTATGTTTTTTCTCTCCAGAACACGATAGAGGAGTCCCAAAAATTAAAAAAGATGAATGGTTATTTTGAAAGGTATCTTTTCATTTGTCTGGCCCCTTGGAGGGGTTTGGAGGAAAGGGGACTGGGAAAGTGGCAAAGTAAACTGTATTGGACCAGCTCCCCGACATGTTCTCACTTGCCCTCACTTTTACCTGAGGTGATTTCAGACAGGTGACGGCAACCTGTCTGTCACCAGTAGGAAGCTTATTAAGGTAATTATGGAGGCAATTAGCAGACATTTTTGGAAGGTTATGGAAATCAGTCACCACTGGGTCTGCTGCTCGTCTATCCCTAGGAAACAAGAACAGAGCGGGAGATTGGAGTGTCATATGAATCCTCTGCAGTGGTCACTTTAAACAATAACTGTTTACATGTACTTAATGTCAAGAACTGAATTGGAAATTGTCAGGACATCCACTTACAAATGCTTGTTACTGTAGGCATGGAAATAGATCCACTGGATAGTGCTGGGCGTGAAGAATTAGCTGCTGATCCCATCGGCACAATGGTATTTCTAATTTTCAACATGTCTTTCTCCATTCAACTCAGCAGCACACAAGATTTAACAGTGGGTCTGCGGGCCATCGTTCACTTTGTGCTCTATGGGCCCTCCGCATTGTCCTTTGACAACCCGCCAACTCTTATTGCAGGCAGCTTCGTAATTGGTCTCCTCCAAGATGGTCACAGTGGATGTTCCATCACATGCACATTGCTGTTCGCAACATGAAATCAGCCGGATGTTGGGCTTACAACTCGGATGGGAAATTCAACCCATGTTTCTGATACTGATTTAATCAACTACAAGGGGGCGTAAACTCAAGATCATTATCAGAAGAATGAAGGAAACGTTGGAAGAAATGTTACATAGGATAATTGGATGTTTTACTGGATTGCAGGTCATAACTTCATTTCAAATAGAATTGTATAACTGTTTGAAAAGGGAAAACATAAAGGCTTATTAGAAAGAGAAGGGCAAAAGAATGTCTCCACTTGAAGAGCTAGCACAAAAGAGGAAGTGATGGGTCAAAAGATCTCTTTCTGTGTTGTAATTTCTATGAAAGTGGGAAAACCTGCTTCATAGTCACACCAATCTCTTTGCGAAAGTCAGTCAATGGAAGAGTAGAAGACTTAATTTGCTGGTGTCTCACTAATTATCAATTAAGTCCAGTGAGCATGGCCAATATCATAATAGACCAGCAACTTAACTATTCATGCTTTTAGTGTTGGATCTACTCATTGGGTAGATTGTAACACATAGGAAAATAGGATTCCAACATGTATTCTCTCTCTCTCCCCCTTTAGTGTGAATAAAATTTCCTTTTGATATGCAACCAGTGTTATCTCTGATGCAACCAAAATACAATAAAATGCTGCCATATTTGACCCCAAAAGTAGCAAAATAGCAGTCAGAAAATTTCCTCCTGTCCACTTTACACTGAATTGTGAGGCTACCCAGTTTTTCAGAATGGAGGAAAGGGGTTCTGCTCCCATTCAAAGCATGGGTGGATACATTTAAATTGGAGTCAGGTAATGTTATTGAAATTCCATCATGATTTCTTGATCTCATCATCCACATTTTCTATTTTTGCTCACAAATCGGGGCAGTGGAGAACAGGAGGGTGTTCCAAACAGTAATTAATTGTACATGTTTTTGAGAGATTTGTTTATTCATTGATAAGTAAGTTTTATATTTTGAAGGGGCCTTTGCACTCAGGTTGGAAGTCATTCGATATTTAATTAGTCTAACCTTTTTCAACATTGTATATCTTGGAATCCCATTCTGGGAGGACAATGGAAAGTAAGAAACCCAGAAGAATCCAAAGGTTAGGTTGGGTTACCGGGATAGGGCAGGGGAGTGGGTCTAGGTAGGGTGCTCTTTCAGGGGGTCAGTGTGCACTCGATAGGCCGAATGGCCTCTTTCGGCACTGCAGGGGATTCTATGAACATCTTCTATGAATACGTACTGCAGCTTGAAGAATAAAATCTTAACCTGGCTGCTACTTTTGGGAGAGTTGGGGTGGTTGCCAAGGTACATTTCAGTGGTGTTCATCAGCCTTCTTCAATTTTACTTAAACATATATCTATTTCAACTATTCTTTAAGCCCTTTCCTTGACCTGATCTGCCAGTGGAGCCCATTAATGTGCATCTGGAGGCCAGTGTGCCTCTTCCCACCTGATGTATTGTCTTCAGTTCACCCTCAGATTCTGGCGGAATGGGGAAGCCTATGGTAGGGACTTTCAGTCTCTGCATGTCCTTGGCCGTATAAACAGTGGACAGAAACTCCCAGAGATGATAGACCTGCCAAAATTACCCTCCTTCTGTGGGAATCAGTAGAACATCCCAAAGATCTTTAGGGCCTTGAAACCTTTAAATTTTTGACAGTTTTGCATGTAAGAAAGGAAATGAATTCAGGCATGAGATGGGGTAGGGACAATAGAATATTTAATATTTCCCAGCTAATCCAGCACTTTACAAAATCATGCCTCATGCAGGACATTATTAATGAAAACACCTCACATCAATTAAACTTAACTGAATCATCATCTTCTAATTCACTGACAGTCGTCCTCTACATTCCTGACTCAACAGAAAATGCCCTGCTGATCCTGATGTGGAGATGCCGGCGTTGGACTGGGGTGAGCACAGTAAGAAGTCTTACAACACCAGGTTACGGCCCAACAGGTTTGTTTCAAACACAAGCTTTCGGAGTGCCGCTCCTTCCTCAGGTGAATGGCGAGGTATGTTCCAGAAATATTTATATAGACAAAGTCAGAGATGCTGGACAATGCTTGGAATGCGAGCATTTGCAGGTAATCAAATCATTACAGATCCAGGGAGAGGGATAATCACAGGTTAAAGAGGTGTGAATTGTCTCAAGCCAGAACAGTTGGTAGGATTTTGCAAGTCCAGGCCAGATGGTGGGGGATGGATGTTTTTGCCGAGCAAAAACTTATAGCTAAGTTCCGCACGCACGAGTGCGGCCTCAACAGGGATCTTGGATTCATGTCGCATTACATCCACCCCCCACCATCTGGCCTGGACTTGCAAAATCCTACCAACTGTTCTGGCTTGAGACAATTCACACCTCTTTAACCTGTGATTATCCCTCTCCCTGGATCTGTAATGATTTGATTACCTGCAAATGCTCGTATTCCAAGCATTGTCCAGCATCTCTGACTTTGTCTATATAAATGTTTCTGGAACATACCTCGCCATTCACCTGAGGAAGGAGCTGCGCTCCGAAAGCTCGTGTTTGAAACAAACCTGTTGGACTTTAACCTGGTGTTGTAAGACTTCTTACTGCTGATCCTGGGAGAAAGTGTTAATGGCCGGGATTTGCCTGCCCCATCCACTGCTGGGATCTTCCAGTCCTGCTGAAAGTCAATGAATTTCTGGCTGGCCAGCGGCAGGTCCTGCCACAGCGGGGCCAGAAAATCCCGGCTAATATCTCAGGTTGGTGACCCTTTGTCAGAACTTCCTTGGTTCTGATGTAAGCTCATCGACCTGAAAGGTTAACTCTGTTTCTGCCTTCACAGATGCAGCCAGACCAGTGGAGTATTTCCAGCATTTCTGTTTTCCTTTCAAATTTACAACATCAGCAATACTTTACTCCCACAAAATTCACATTATTTCTTTTGCAATGTTAATCAAATCTTATATAAAGCATCTAATATCCCCAAACTTTTTTAGGGCTGACATTGAAGTCGATGAGTGAAGCAACAACATTGTTACTAATTCACCTTGCCCAAGAATCTAACATTAAGTTATGCATTTTAGATAACATTCTTATTATTGACCTTTAAAGCTGAAAACATAATAACGATTGCATCCCTTATACACACACATATTTTATTTCCACATACACCTGCAGAGTGTATTTGTATTCCTGTGGATTTTGGTGCCTCTCATAGAAACTAATAAATATTTCCCATTTGCAACAGAGAAGGAAGACTGCAGAGAGGCACTGCATGCTATTTTCTTTCATTGGACTGAATTGGAATTCTTACAGGATGAACACCCAAAATATTTGTGAACACGACAGAAATTATTCTTCCATTTTTACAGTGATAAGAACTAAAGATTTGTGAATTCATTTTACATAGTGAATTGTGATTAGTAATTGTGTTTGTACTTTAACACTAGGGAGCTATTGTCATGCCTGCTTTCTGAGGGGAATTCCTGTAATGTGCTTAACATGTGTCATTCACTGCTGCAGGACACTGGTACAAAACAAGTTTGACTTGGTATTGTTCCCTGTATGAGTGGATAATAAATACAGTGCCTGAGAATTTTCATGTTAGTTCAGTCAATCTGTATTGGAACTGGCAATGGGTAATGCACGGTACTGAAATGGACGCACTTTTTCAATAATTCTGAAAAAATTAAAATTAATCATTTAAAAGGTATTTGACATTTATGTGCTGTTTTTTGACCATATGCATTCTGAAACTGGGTTTTGATTCAAGTGAACTCTTCGTATAACATCTATTCCCCAAAGCCTCTTAACATTAATCAACATGGAGTAGTCATGAAATTACATCAAAGCCTTGATTTTATCTCATGATGCAAGTTTGATGTAGGGGTGGCAGGGAGGATGTGAAACTTGCATTTTTTTATTTATTAATTTTTGAGATATGGCTCATTTCTGACAAGGCCAGCATTTAATGTTCACCCATAAATGCCCTTGAGAAGGTGCGCACAGTAAGCTGTCTTCTTAAACCTCTGCAGCCCATGAAACAAAGGGGGCAGGATTCTCCAAGCCTCCGTGCCGAAACCGCGATTAATGCAGGGCCGGAGAATGGGCCTCAAACCCGAGATCGGGTCCGACGCCGCTGGAACAGAGAATCGCCACCTATCGGGGGCCATTGAAAGAGGCCCCCGCAGCAATTCACCAAGTGCAGCTGGCCGAGTTCCCACCGGCGTGGTTCTCTCATGGCTCCACCCGGCGGGAACTCGGCGTGGCGGCAGCGGACTCAGTCTGCGGCTGTCCTGGTGGGGGCGGGAGGATCATTCATGTGGGGGGCCTCCAGGATGGCCAGGCTACCGATCGGGGGGGCACCGATCCGCGGGAGCGCGTGATCTGGTAGGGACCTAACTTCCTTGTGCCCGTCCGCGGTGTGGGTCGGCCATGTCTCGCAGGGCGGCCGACGCAGGCAGCCACCGTGCGTATGCGCAGACCCTGGCCGGAAGTGCAGGGCCCCGTATCAGCAGCTGGAGCTGCAAGGACTACTCCGGGGCCCTGCTAGCCCCTTGCAAATCTGAGAAGCCGACTTTCTCCAGGTAAGTCCAGAATGATTCGCACGTGTTTTTCGCAGGCGTGGGGACATAAACCTGGAGAATCCCGCCCAGGTTTTCTCAAAACATTTGCAGATCAAGTGGACGGAATTCTGCCATAATAATAATCGCTTATTGTCATAAGTAGGCTTCAATGAAGTTACTGTGAAAAGCCCCTAGTCGCCACATTCTGGTGCCTGTTCGGGGAGGCCGGTACAGGAATTGAACCCGCGCTGCTGGCCTTGTTGTGCATTACAAGCCAGCTGTTTAGCCCACTGTGCTAAACCAGTCATGATCCCGCCGGCAGGTTCAAAGGTGGACAGCGAGGTGGAGGAATTCAACGGGAGTCCAAAAATCGGTTTTACACTGACATTGATCAATCCTGCCGCCAATGGGAAAATCCAGCTTATTGTGTTCCCGATGGTAGATGCTGCAGGTTTGGGAGTTGCTGTTGAAAAAGCCTTGGCAAGTTGCTGTAGTGCACCTTGGCACTGCTGAAGGCGAGATGGGGTGGGAATTGAAAGGAAGGATGTACTGGAAAGGCTGGCTATGTTTAGAGTGGATAGGTCGTCTGGTCAGGATGGTTTGCATCCCAGCTGGCTAAAGGAAGTGAAGATGGAGAGACCGCAAGGTCTTTCCATAATCTTCCAACTTCCCAAGATATATTGCGGAACAGTAAAGCAGTGAAAAGCACATATTGCAATGTGACTTCACAGGACAAGGAGTCACATGTGATGAGAACACTGTTAAACTTTGAATTTTTATTTTAATACAATTTTATTTAAATTAATCAATCTTGGACTTCCGTTCGGCAGCTCCCGCTATTAAAGGACTTTCGGGCCTATTTTAGTGCCCCAAACGGCGCTGTTTTGACGATTCCCGGTGGGGGAAGGTGTTTGGAGGAACATTCCCCGAAATTTATGGTGCTTACCCGGAGTAGGGCAAAGGAAAAGGCTGCAGCAGCTCCCCAGGAAAAGCGGGGGAAGGAGGACAAAATGGCGGCCGGCGGAGCACCCGAGGACTGGTGGAAGTGGGCGCAGGAGCAGCAAGCTGCTCTTCTGCGCTGCTTTGCGGAGCTGAAGGCTGAGTTGCTGGACTCCCTGAATGCGACTACCAACAAGCTGCTTGAGACCCAGACGGCCCAGGGGGTGGCCATTCGGGAGTTGCAGCAGCAGGCCGCTGAGTGGGAGGAGGAGGCCGTGGTCCTTGTGGGGAAAGTGGAGTTGCACGAGGCACTTCACAAAAAGTGGCAAGACCGCTTGGAGGAGCTGGACGTTCGCACGAGGCGAAAGAATTTGAGGATCCTGGGTCTGGCGGAGGGGCTGGAGGGGTCGGATCTTCCGTCTTATGTGACCACGATGCTGAGTTCGTTGATGGGAGCGGGGTCCTTCCATTTGCCCCTGGAGCTTGAGGGAGCCCACAGAGTGCTGGCCAGGAGGCCCAAGACAAATGAACCCCCGCGGGCGGTGCTGGTGCGGTTCCATCGATTCAGCGTCCGGGAGTGTGTGCTGCGCTGGGCCAAGAAAGAGAGGAGCAGCAAGTGGGAGAATTCGGTAGTGCGAATCTACCAGGACTGGAGTGCGGAGGTGGCTAAGCGGCGGGCCGGGTTTAACCGGACGAAGGCGGTGCTGCATGCCAAGCAGGTCAAATTTGGAATGCTGCAGCCTGCGCGTCTGTGGGTGACATATAAGGACTGGCACCACTACTTTGAGTCCCCGGAGGAGGCGTGGGCCTTTGTACAGGCGGAGAAGCTGGACTCGAACTAGGGTCTGGGGGCTGCGGGGTCCGGTGCACTATGGTCGTTGCTGTTTTTGCTGTTGCTGTTTTCGTAACTTTGACATGCGTTTTTTATGCTGGTTTTTTGCTCTGTTTCTGGGTGGCTCTGTTGGGTATGGTTTTGGGTTATGTGGGGAATGTTGGGGTTTTTAAAAAATTATTTTCTCTTCTGTACGGGGCTGGGGGATGGGGTGGAGCTGGAATTTGGGGAGCTGCGTCAGAAGGGTGGGGTGGGGCAATGTGAAAGCTCGGGCTTTCCTCTGGTTTCCTGTGCTGCGGGGCAGGGGGGGGTGGAGCTGGTGGTGGGGGCGTGGCCTCTACTGGTTTCTTCCCGCACTGAAGCGGTGCCAAGGAGCTGTGGCAGGAGGGGGGATGGCCCCATGTTGGGAGGGGCCGGGTTTTGGCGGGAGTTGCCGGGGTCAGCAGAAGTCAGCTGACTCACGGAAGTACCATGGAGGGTGCGTCGCGGCTAGGAGGGGTCCTAGCCTGGGGGGGGGGGGGGGGGGGGGAGGAATACCGGGTTGCTGCTGGAATGGCCAGGAAGGAGCTGGTGTGGGCCGGGGGGGTAGAGGAGAGGCGTTATCGTCATGGGGAACGGGTCGGGCGGGGTGTGCTGGCCTGGGGCGAACAGTCGATGAGCTAAGGCTAGTCGGCGGGGAGGGGGCGGGGTGCCCTCTGATCCGGCTGATCACCTGGAACGTGAGGGGGCTGAATGGGCGGGTTAAGAGAACTAGGGTATCTTCTCATCTGAAGGCGGATATGGGTATGCTCCAGGAGACCCACTTGAAGGTGGCGGACCAGGTTCGTCTGAGGAAGGGGTGGGTGGGGCAGGTTTTCCTCTCAGGATTAGACGCGAAGAACTGGGGGGTGGCGATTCTGGTGGGGAAGAGGGTGGCGCTCGAGGCGTCTGAGGTGGTGTCGGACAAGGAGGGCAGATATATTATGGTGAAAGGTAGGCTGCAGGGAGAGAAGGTGGTGCTGGTTAATGTATATGCCCCGAATTGGGATGATGCCGGCTTTATGAGGCGCATGTTGGGCCGCATTCCGGACCTGGAGGCAGGGGCCTGATCATGGGGGGAGACTTTAACACAGTGCTAGATCACCCACTGGACCGGTCCAGATCAAGGACGGGTAGGAGACCGGCGGCGGCCAAGGTGCTGAGGGGGTTTATGGACCAGATGGGAGGGGTGGATCCCTGGAGGTTTGGGAGGCCGAGGGCGCGGGAGTATTCCTTTTTCTCCCATGTCCATAGGGTTTACTCCCGAATAGATTTTTTTCATCCTGAACAGGGGATTGATCCCGAAGGTGCAGGATGCCGAGTATTCGGCCATAGCAATTTCAGACCATGCTCCGCACTGGGTCGATCTGGAAATGGGGGAGGCGCGGGACCAGCGCCCGCTGTGGCGCCTGGATGTGGGGATGCTGGCTGATGAGGAGGTGTGTAGGAGGGTCCGGGGAAGTATTGAGGGGTATCTTGAGACCAACGACACGGGGGAGGTCCGGGTGGGGATGGTCTGGGAGGTTCTGAAAGCAGTGTTCCGGGGGGAGCTGATTTCCATCCGGGCCCATAGGGAAAGGAGGGAGAGGAGGGAGAGGGAGAGGCTGGTGGGGGAGCTCCTGGATGTGGATAGGAGGTACGCGGAGGCACCGGAGGAGGGGTTGCTGGGGGAACGGCGTAGTTTGCAGGCCAAGTTCGACTTGTTGACCACCAGAAAGGCGGAGGCACAGTGGAGGAGGGCGCAAGGCGTGTTATATGAGTACGGGGAGAAGGCGAGCAGGATTTTGGCGCATCAGCTCCGTAGGCGAGATGCGGCTAGGGAAATTGGTGGAGTGACGGATAAGGGTGGGAATGTGGTGCAGAAGGGGGCAGAGGTGAACGGGGTCTTTAGGGACTTCTACGAGGAACTGTACCGGTCGGAGCCACCGATGGGGGGGGGGGGGGTGGAGAGCTTCATGAACAAGCTACGTTTCCCAAAGGTGCAAGAGGAGCTGGTGGAGGGGCTGGGGGCGCCGATAGAGTTGGAGGAGCTAGTCAGGGGGATTGGTCAAATGCAGTCAGGTAAGGCGCCGGGGCCGGATGGGTTCCCGGTGGAATTTTATAAAAAGTATGCGGATCTGGTGGGCCCCCTGTTGGTGCGAGCCTTCAATGAGGCATGGGAGTGGGGGGCTTTGCCCCCGACGATGTCACGGGCGCTGATCTCTCTGATCCTGAAGCGGGATAAGGACCCCTTGCAGTGTGGATCATACAGGCCAATCTCGCTCCTCAATGTTGATGCTAAGTTGCTGGCGAAGATCCTGGCCACCAGGATAGAGGACTGTGTGCCAGGGGTGTTACACGAGGATCAGACAGGATTTGTCAAGGGACGGCAGCTCAACACGAATGTGCGGAGATTGTTAAATGTTATTATGATGCCGGCGGTGGAGGGGGAGGCAGAGATAGTGGTGGCGCTGGATGCAGAGAAGGCGTTTGATAGAGTTGAGTGGGGGTACCTGTGGGAGGTGCTGGAGTGGTTCGGATTCGGGGAGGGGTTCATCAAATGGGTGAGGTTGCTCTATGAGGCCCCGATGGTGAGTGTAGTTACCAATGGAAGGAGATCAGAGTACTTCAGGCTCTACCGTGGGACCAGGCAAGGGGTGCCCCCTGTCCTCCTTGCTTTTTGCACTGGCGATAGAACCTTTGGCTTTGGCGCTGAGGGAGGTGGAGGGGCCTGGTGCGGGGTGGGGAAGAACATAGGGTATCGCTGTATGCGGACGACTTGCTGTTGTATGTGATGGACCCAGAGAGGGGAATGCCGGGGGTGATGGAGCTGTTGGCTGAGTTTGGGAGCTTCTCGGGCTATAAGTTAAATCTAGGCAAGAGTGAGGTATTTGTAGTACACACGGGTGATCAGGAGGAGGGAATTGGGAGGCTGCCGTTTAAGAGGGCAGTGAAGAGTTTCAGATACCTGGGGGTGCAGGTGGCCAGGAGTTGGGGGACTCTCCATAAGCTTAATTTTACCAGGCTTATGGAGCAGATGGAGGAGGAATTCAAAAGGGGGGACATGGTGCCGCTATCGCTGGCGGGTAGAGTGCAGTCCGTCAAAATGACGGTTCTCCCGAGGTTCTTGTTTCTCTTTCAGTGTTTGCCCATCTTTATCCCTAGGGCCTTTCTTAGGAGGGTGACTAGCAGCATCATGAGCTTTGTTTGGGCGCATAGAACCCCGAGGGTGAAGAGGGTCTTCTTGGAGCGGGGTAGAGATGGTGGGGGGCTGGCATTACCCAATCTCTCGGGGTATTATTGGGCGGCCAATGTGTCGATGGTGCGCAAGTGGGAGATGGAGGGGGAGGGGGCAGCATGGAAACGGATGGAGAGGGCGTCCTGTGGAGATACAAGCCTGGGGGCCCTGGTAACGGCGCCATGGCCGCTCCCTCCTACGAGGTATACCACGAGTCCGGTGGTGGCGGCTACCCTCAAGATTTGGGGGCAGTGGAGGCAACATAGGGGGGAAGTGGGGGGCTCGATGGAGGCTCCGTTAAGGGGGAACCATCGGTTCGTCCCAGGTAACATTGATGGGGGGTTCCAGGGTTGGCACAGAGCGGGCATCAGACAGCTGAGGGACCTGTTCATTGATGGGAGGTTTGCGAGCCTGGGGGAGTTGGAGGAGAAATTTGGGCTCCCCCCAGGGATCATGTTCAGGTATCTGCAGCAAAAGGCGTTTGCTAGGCGGCAGGTGGAGGGATTCCCTTCGCTTCCTGCGAGGGGGGTGAGTGACAGGGTGCTTTCGGGGGTCTGGGTCAGGGAGGGGAAGATATCTGATATCTACAAGGTAATGCAGGAGGTGGAGGAGGCATCAGTAGAGGAGCTGAAAGCTAAGTGGGAGGGGGAACTGGGGGAACAGATCGAAGATGGGACATGGGATGATGCCCTGGAGAGGGTTAACTCTTCCTCCTCATGTGCGCGGCTTAGCCTCATCCAATTCAAGGTGCTGCACCGGGCCCACATGTCCGGGTCTAGGATGAGTAAGTTCTTTGGGGGCGAAGACAGGTGTGTCAGGTGATCGGGGAGTCCAGCGAATCATGCCCATATGTTCTGGGCATGCCCGGCACTAGAGGAGTTCTGGAAGGGGGTGGCGAGGACGGTGTCGAGGGTGGTAGGATCCAGGGTCAAGCCAGGCTGGGGACTCGCGATTTTTGGGGTTGGGGTGGAGCCGGGAGTGCAGGAGGCGAAAGAGGCCGGTGTGCTGGCCTTTGCGTCCCTAGTAGCCCAGCGGAGGATCTTACTACAGTGGAAGGATGCGAGGCTCCCAAGCGTGGAGACCTGGATCAATGACATGGCGGGTTTTATTGAGCTAGAGAAGGTCAAATTCGCCCTGAGAGGATCGGTACAAGGGTTCTTTAGGCGGTGGCAACCTTTCCTCGACTTTCTGGCTCAACGATAGGGTACTGGGTCAGCAGCAGCAGCAACCCGGGGGGGAGGGGGGGGGGGGGGGGAGGGGGGGGGGGGACGTTGACTATGTTTGCTTATTTAATTTTAATTTATTTTTAAGTTCTCTTGTTGTTTACTAAGTTTGGGGTGGTGTGGTGTGATACATGCGTTGATACGGTCTTGGGGGTGTTACAGTTATTATGGTGTTTTATTGTTGCTTTTCATTGTTTGTTGTTATATTTTCTGTAAAAAATTCCAATAAAAATTATTTAAAAATTTTTTTTTAAAATTAATCAATCTTAAAATAAGACTAGTTCAATTAATTAGCATGCACAAGAGGCAAGCCTGATCATTTACAATATGTTCTATTAATTTATAAGCCATACCAGGATGAAGTTAAAATTAAATAGGAAAGGATATTAACACTAAAGGACTCCACGTATTTCAAAAATTAAATCTAAGGCTGTTGGATAATAGGAGTTAAGTAAAAATATTTCAAGGTTCCGCATGGGAGACTGATCAAGAAGATAAGAGCCCATGGAATCCAGGGCAATTTGGCAAATTAGATCCAAAATTGTCTCAGTGGCAGGAGGCAGAGGGTGTTGGTCGAAGGTTGTTTATGTGACTGGAAGCCTGTATCCAGTGGTGTATTGCAAGGATCAGTGCTGGGTCCCTTGCTGTTTATAGTGTACGTTAATGATCTAGACTGGAATGTGGGGGATATGATCAGTGAGTTCACAGATTACACTAAAATTGGTGGTGTGGTAAATAGTGAGCAGGAAAGCCTTAGATTACAGGGCGATAGAGACAGGCTGGTCAGATGGGCAAAACAGTGGCAAATGGAATTTAACCCTGAAATCATGGAATTTACAGTGCAGAAGGATAGGTAGATAAGGTTGGCTCATCGAGTTTGCACTGGCCCTTGGAAAAAGCACCATACTTAAGCCTGCCTCCAATCTATCCCTGTACCCAGTAACCCCAGCTAACCTTTTTGGACACTAAGGGCAATCTAGCATGACCAAGCCAGCTAACCTGCACATCTTTGGACTGTGGGAGGAAACCGGAGCACCCGAAGGAAACCTACGCACACAGGGAGAAAGTACAAACTTCACACTGACGGTCACCCGAGGCCGGAATTGAACCTTGGTCCCTGGAACTGTGAGGCATCAGTGCTAACCACTGTACCACCGTGCCGCCAATAATGTGTGAGGTAATGCATTTTGGGCGGACTAACAAGGCAAGGGAATATACAATGAATGCTAGGAAGTACAAAGGACCAGAGGGACCTTGGGGTGCATGTCCATAGGTCCCTGAGGACACCAGGATAGGTAGATAAGGTAGTTAAGAAAGCATATGGGATACTTGCCTTTATTAGTCAAGGCATTGGATACAAAAGCAGGGAGGTTATGATGGAGCTGTATAAAACACTCGTTATGCCACAGCTAGAGTATTGTGTGCAGTTCTGGTCTCCACACTATAGGGCAGATGTAATTATACTAGAAAGGATGTAGTGTAGGTTCACCAGGGTTTTGTTGCCTGGGCTGTAGCATTTCAGCTATGAAGAGAGGCTGGTTAGGCTGGGTTTTTTCTTCTTAGAGCATTTAGGACTACATACATATTGTTTCAAGAAACCCTCCTGGATGCTCCTTACAAATTCTGCTCCACCCAAGCCCCTATCATGAAGTCAATATAGGGGAAGTTAAAATCACCCACCACAACAACCCTGTGGTCTTTACATCTTTCCAAAATCTGTCTACATATATGCTCTTCTATCTCCCACTGGCTGTTGCAGTAAACCACCAACATTGTGACTGCACTCTTCCTATTCCTGAGCTCTACACATATGGTCTCGCTCCATGAGCCCTCCGAGGTGTCCTCCCGCAGTACAGCTGTGATATTCTCCTTAACCAGTAATGCAACTCCCCCACCCCTTTTACATCCCCTTCCATCCCACCTGAAGCATTTAAATCCTGGTACATTTGGCTGCCAATCTAGTCCTTCCCTCAACCAAGTCTCTGCAAAAAAAATCTTAGTTCCAAGTACTAATCCAAGTTCTAAATTCATCTAGCATAACTGTTATACTTGTTGCATTGAAACAAATGCATTTTAGACCACCAGTTCCGCTGTGTTGAGCAACATCTCCCTGCCTGATCTTTCTTTCAGGCTTACTGGCCTTATTCACTCGTTCCTCCTCAGTTATTTCACCTGCTGATCTACTGCTCTGGCTCCCACCCCCAGCCACACTAGTTTAAACTCTCCCAAGTGATGCTAGCAAATAATATTCGTGCAGCAAACAATATTATTTCACAAAGCATTAATATGCCAGGTTACAACAACGGGTTGTTGTATGCTTTTGAACAAGTGTGATCTTAGGCAGATTTGCTTCAATCATTTAAAGCTTTTAATTATTCTAACATAGAACAAGAAAGATAAAATCAACTGCAAGTTTTAAACAGGTCTGCAGGAAAATTGAAGGAATCATAGTGATTCAACATATTTGTTATTCTAAACATGAAAAATAATATTAAAATAATATTAAATTAAACTTATTTCCAAATGATTTCAGAGTCAAACAATTGCCTGAAAATAATATTACCACTTCTCAGGTTTAGATCTCAAACTGGCCGCTTTTGTCACCAATGTTTGAAGACTGTTGAATGTTAATATTTTGCCCATGTTGATAACCAGTGTTCCACTGCAATCTTCATTTACAAAACCTCCTGCATATAGACAAATAAATGCATGTAAATTTTACTTTCTAATGTTTTCTTATGCCTGTATTGGCAATTAAGTGATCATTTAAAAGGGTATAATTTAAAAGGCAAGTGGCAAGTACAAGGTATTGATTACATTTGGATCCACTTCAGTCGGAATAATTAACCTGGGACGGAATTCTCCGACACCCACAGGGTCGGGGAATCGCCCGGGGGCCGGCGTCAATCCCGCCTCCGCCATGGCCAGAATTCTCTGCCACCTGGAAATTGGCGGGAGCGGGAATCACGCCCTGCCGATCGGCATGCCCCCCCCCGCGGCGATACTCCGGCCCGCAATGGGCCAAAGTCCTGCCGTTTACAGGCCAATCCCGTTAACGTGGTTTAAACCACCTCTAGTGCCGGAGGGATTGGCGGCGCGGGGCAATCGGACCCCATTGGGTGCCCCCACGGTGGCCTGGCCCGCGATCAGGGCCCACCGATCGGCGGGCGGACCAGTGCCGTGGGGGCACTCTTTTTATTCCGCCGTCGCCATGGCCCCCACCATGGCGGAGGCGGAAGAGAACCCCCCTACCGCGCATGCGCCGGAGGTGACGTCAGCTGACGCATCGGTGCATGCGCGGACCGGCGAAGGCCTTTCGGCCAGCCCCGACGCCGGGTGGCGTAGCGCCAAAGGCCGTTGGCACCGGTTTTGGCGCCATCGACGGAGTGGAAACCACTCCGGCATGGGCCTAGCCCCTAAAGGTGCGGAGAATTCGCTGGGACCCCCCGCCCCGCCGGGTAGGGGAGAATCCCGGCCCTGATCTCTTCCTGACAAGGGCCGGGATTCTCCCCTACCTGGCGGGGCGGGGGGTCCTGGCGTAGCAGAGTGGCCCGAGCCCCACCCCCCCCCCAGGACCCCGGGGGCCTGCTCGCGCCGCCAATCCCGCCGGCATCAGAGGTGGTTTAAACCACGTCGGCGGGATTGGCCTGTCAGCGGCCCATCGCGGGCCGGAGAATCGCCGCAGGGCGCCTGCCGTTCGGGGGGGCGTGATTCCTGCTCCCGCCGATTCCCGTGTGGTGGAGAATTCCCGCCACGGCGGGGCGGGATTTACGCCGGCCCCGGGCGATTCCCCGACCCTGCGGGGGGGTCGGAGAATTCCACCCATGGCCTCAGAGATACTTCACTCTCAATGAATATGAACCTTAAAGCTTGAATGGTCAGAGATGGAGTTATTTTGTGGGATCTGCACTGATACTTATTTAGTTTTACTCATGGGGTTGATTTTGTATTCAACTGCGCTGGCCGTAAAGCAGCAGATTGTGCACAAGGGATCCGAGAATTGGACCAGCAAATGTTAGGTATGTGTGGTGAATGTATTCACCATAATATAAGTTGTCTGTATAGTACTGGGGCCTATGGCCAGGGAATGGTAATATGATCTCCTTCCATGTATTGTACTGGAACCCTGGTGGGCTCTGCCTCTGGCTCTGCCCCCTCCTGGCGGCATATAGACCGGCGCTCATTTATTACAGCAGTCACAGGCAGGCAAGTTCTTGGATAATAAAGCCTATGTTCACTCGCTCTCATCGTCTTGTAGTGAATTGATGGTACATCAGTATGTTTTGTGCCTGTTATACATTTTGGGTCTGCCTCAGATATGCTTTCACATTTGGTAATAGCTTTCAGACCCTACCTGGTTTTTTTTTTTTCTTTATTCAATCGTGGGATGTGGGGATTACTGGTTAGGCCAGCATTTATTGCCCATCCCTGAAGACTTTTAAGAGTCAACGACATTGCTGTGGCTACATGGTTCCAATATCTAATATCGAGCAGTATGCTGATACTGCCCAGTATCTAATCTTATGATAGCAAATAATAATAGTACTCTCTTGTAATGATGGCATGGCCAAGAAAAACAAACTTCTGGGAAAAGTACTCTGTCCATTATTACTTAAACTAAATTTTCTCAGTTGCAATTAAGTCATTGCCGTTACAATTTCATACATTACGTTTATGTTAATGCTGTTGGGAGATGTATAAAAATGAAGCTGGTAAAAGCCATGTAGCGGCCATCACAAATGTAACAACGGGACCCAATAGTTGTTTGAGGCCTCCATTGAAAAAACAGCTTGTCCTTGATCTCTCCTTATAATTTTTATGGCTTTTACCAATAAAGTAGGCAACTCACTTCCAGGTTCGTTTTTGTACATCTCCCAACAGCATTAACATAAATGTAATAAGAACATAAGAACTAGGAGCAGGAGTAGGCCATCTGGCCCCTCGAGCCTGCTCTGCCATTCAATGAGATCATGGCTGATCTTTTGTGGACTCAGCTCCACTTTCCGGCCCGAACACCATAACCCTTAATCCCTTTATTCTTCAAAAAACTATCAATCTTTATCTTAAAAACATGTAATGAAGGAGCCTCAACTGCTTCACTGGGCAAGGAATTCCATAGATTCACAACCCTTTGGGTGAAGAAGTTCCTCCTAAACTCAGTCATGTATGAAATTGTAATGGCAATGACTTAATTCCACCTACACCCTGCAATTCAAACCTCACCGGTCACTATTTTGGGTGTGTCTCAACTTTCGGGCTCGATTCTTTGAAAAGGGAACAAAGTTCCCTCACGAGCACGTTAGCCGCGTGATTTCAGGCACTCTCAGTGACTCACGTTGAATAAGGGACTGAATGGAGAACGTGCGCCCCAGCCACAAATAACCCCATTTTTTTTTTTACAGTGGAGAGCTTTGATCGTCGGAACTCCCCATTGTAGTGAGAAATTGGGACGTCATTTTTAAATGGTGTCCCAATCTCCAAGGCTCCCGAAACAATCCACAACCCATGCACCGCCCCCCCAACCACCCGCCCCCCCTCCCACCCCCCAAACTCCGGCCCGATTGTATGTTCGCAGAAAATGCCAGATTGGCAACTTGGCAGTGCCAAAATGGCATCTTGGCAGTTTCCATGCCAGCAATCATCCATGATGTGGAGATGCCGGCGTTGGACTGGGGTGAGCACAGTAAGAAGTCTTACAACACCAGGTTAAAGTCCAACAGGTTTGTTTCAAACACGAGCTTTCGGAGCACGGCTCCTTCTTCAGGTGAATTCACCTGAAGAAGGAGCCGTGCTCCGAAAGCTCGTGTTTGAAACAAACCTGTTGGACTTTAACCTGGTGTTGTAAGACTTCTTACAGCAATCATCCAGGCTGACATCCAGGTGGATGCCAGGATGCCAGACTGGCACTACGAAGGTGTCCAGGTTGCACCAGCAGTGCCAGGGCACTATTCGGCCCAAAGGGCATGCAACCGGGGCCTCCCCTTGGAGACCCCCACAAGTGTGGTTCTGTCTGGTCCCCATTTATGGGAACCAGTGCTGAACAGCACTCGCCGAGGTCTCTGAAGCAAAGGTGTTGAATCCCAAAGCCTCAGGTACCTCAGGAATCTGCAGATTAGAGAGAGGCTTACTGCCGTGCTCTAATTTTGTTTTTTTTTATTTGGAGTACCCAATCATTTTTTTTTCCAATTAAGGGGCCGTTTAGTGTGGCCAATCCACCTAACCAGCACATCTTTGGGTTGTGGGGGTGAAACCCACGCAAACTCCGCACGGACAGTGACCCAGGGATGGGATCCGAACCCGGGTCCTCAGCGCTGTAGTCCCAGTGCTAACCTCTGTGCCACCATGCTGCAGTCTGCCTTGTTCTAATAAGCAGATTTGCTAAAAAGTGATCCCGCCTATTATGTGCGGAGTGGCGTCTCCCGGATTTCAATGGCCATGCTGCTCCACGACGAGCTGCTTTTCAGGCGCAGCGTAGCCATTGGATCGAGCCCCTAGCTAGGGCTGCGGACCAGAATTTTGCTGCTGAGGTGAGTATTTGAGTTGGGAAATTTCTACACTTTGAAGGTTTGTTTTGGTTCTCTGAGACTTTGTCCAAGTTGTAATGAAAGGTGTTAGGCACTCTACCCCTCTCTCGTCACATCACCTCACACCCCTACCCACTTATCAAGGCCACTATATATTCCATGTAAACTCAATGCCTCTTTCATGCCCATTCACCCAACATGTTCTTGCTATGGATGGAGTACAGCTAAAGTTTACCAGACTCATTCCTGGGGTGGCAGGACTATCATATAAAGAGAGATTAAATTGGTTAGGATTATGTTAATTGGAGTTTAGAAGAGTGAGAAAGGATCTCATAGAAACTTATGAAATTCTAACAGACTTAGACAGGGTAGATTCAGAGAGAGTGTTCCCGATTGGGGGGCGGGGGGGGGGGGGGGGGGTGGTCCAGAACTAGGGGGTCATAGTTTGTCGATAAGGGGTAAACCTTTTAGGATTGAGGTGAGGAGAAATTTCTTCACCCAGAGTGTGGTGAATTGGTGGAATTGGCTACCACAGGAAGTAGTTGAGGCCAAAACGTAGTGTAATTTCAAGAAGGAATTAGTTATAACGTGGGGCTAAAGGGATCAAGGGAAATGGGGGGGGGGGGGGGATCAGAGTGTTAGACTTGATGATCAGCCATGATCATAATGAATGGCTGAGCAGGCTCGTAGGGCCGAATGGCCTCCTCCTGCTTCTAATATCTGTGTTTCGATGTATATAACAACAATCGCAAGTGTGGAACCTCAGAGGGAAAACTTCTATTCAGAGTATTTTGCGGGATAAAAGAAGGTGCTGTTCCAACAGTCCACTACACAAGTGTTATTCAGAGAGACCATAAAATATCAATATGGAAGTTTCAAAGATTCTAATCTTTTAATTGTTCTCAAATAAACGCTCTGGTTGAATAGCGAGAAAGGCCAAAATTGTGGTTTACAATTCACCTGGCCTGCTCCCAATGACGAGTTCCAGATCTCACCCAAAAATGGTGAGCACAACATTAGCCCTCATTTGCATTCATTTCACGCTCATTCGTGAGACTTAAGTCAAATGCAGCGCTGTCAAGGGAATTATCTGACTCCCCAGCGAAAAATCACATGAGTGTCCTTTAATACTCCTTTTCTAAATCGTGAAGCTGGCACAATGGCTGCTGAGGGGAAGTGAGGGGATGAGTAGCCATTTCCATTATCCCGCATGCAGCTCAAGAGCACTGGAGCTACTGGCCCTGTGGTGGGGTATTGGGCTTGGTCAGAGGACTGAAGCATTGCAGGTCAGGGCTTGCTCCTGGGTCAGGATGTGAGCGGCTTTGAGTCTGTTGGGCGTTTAAGCCATCTTTAAATTTTGTCGAGTCCCATGACAGGGGAACCACAGCTGCAGCCTGTCTATCCCACCAAACACTTTCAGGACGGAGCACTGTTCTGGCTTCAATGGTGAAAGTCAATTTCACCCCCTTTGACTGTGACCAGCCTCTCGCTTCACAGCTGAATGCTATTGCTAATGGGAATTATCCTTGTCAGTTGTGAGAGCACTTCCCAGCTGCAGGTTGTGTTTGCTGCTTGCTGCAAAAGTCTGGAGGCTGTAGCTGAGTTTGTTTGCTCCTGCCTTTTCTGCTTGCCTGCTGCCCTTCCCCTTGGATTTACTTGCTGCTTTCTGGATGAAGAGAAGGAATAAAGAAGGAAGAAAGAAGGCCTTTCATTGTCTTTTACCTCCAGTGCAGCAAGAAGGGGGTTTTTGCAAGCCTACTCCCGGCTGAGGATTTCTCGAGAAGTCTGTGAATGTTTTTGAAGGTCTGTTTTGTGCATTGACTGTGTATTCTGTTCTGGACTAGTGGGTCACCTGTTAATGCCCCCTGTGTTCTTGTGGCCAGTCCTCGGACAGGGTGGTGATGGAAGATTAGATACTGATAATGTAGGTGAGGAGGGGCAGCAGCCCGACTCGACTGAACAGCCTGGACGTTGCGCCAGGACACTTTCATGGACTAGCGGTGACTTTTATAATCAGTATCTATTTTCTAGGGGTGCCATGCAGGTCACTAGTGTGCCTTGTTTTCCTGCAACTGGTCTATGTTTTGGGGGGGGGGGGGGTTGTATGATGGATTCCGTGTGTTCTAGGAGTCATTGGAACAAGGTGCCGCTGCCAGTGCTGGAGAGAGGGAGGTGTTTATCGCTTTCTCTCATTCCTCCACTACGCTCCATGCCGGTCCGACCTTCCAATGGTTGGCTCACCAAGCGGCTTTCCACTGATACAGATTGACTGTAGGTATTGGATTGGATTGGATTTGTTTATTGTCACGTGTACCGAGGTACAGTGAAAAGTATTTTTCTGCGAGCAGCTCAACAGATCATTAAGTACATGGGAAGAAACGGGAATAAAAGAAAATACATAATAGGGCAACACAAGATATACAACGTAACTACATAAGCACCGGCATCGGATGAAGCATACAGGGGTGTAGTGTTAATGAGGTCAGTCCATAAGAGGGTTATTTAGGAGTCTGGCAACAGCGTTGAAGAAGCTGTTTTTGAGTTGTTCATGCGTGTTCTCAGACTTCTGTATCTCCTGCCCGATGGAAGAAGTTGGAAGAGTGAGTAAACCGGGTGGGAGGGGTCTTTGATTATGCTGCCCGCTTTCCCCAGGGAGTGGGAGGTGTAGATGGAGTCAATGGATGAGAGGCAGGTTTGTGTGATAGACTGGGCTGTGTTCACGACTCTCTGAGGTTTCTTGCGTTCCTGGGCCGAGCAGGTGCCATACCAGGTTGTGATTGAGCCAGATAGGATGCTTTCTATGGTGCATCTGTAAAAATTGGTACGGGTTAATGCGGACATGCCGAATTTCCTTAGTTTCCTTGCTTTCTTGGTGGTAGTGTCGACATGGGTGGACCAGGACAGATTTTTGGAGATGTGCCCCCCATGGAATTTGAAACTGCGAACCATCTCCACCTCGGCCCTGTTGAGGGGCAGTGTGGGGAGGTGAGGGTGGTGGAGGGGGTGGTGACACGTCCATGGGGAACCACAACTCAGCGGAGTCTCACTTGCTTGATCGATTGCCAACCTCTGTCGTAATGATTGCCCTTTTCCCGGGCCCACCGATCAGCTCCAGTGCCCACTGCTCAGAAATTGGACTTTCCCCTCTCACGGCGGTTGTGGGCTGTCTTATCCTGGGAGGCGGCGGGAGTCAGAAAATGCACAGTGTTTGACAGTCAGACACATGCAACAACCAGTTGGTTGCTGGTGGCCTCCGTCACCAGGGCATCCAGCCCGGTATGGGTGCTGGAATGTGGTGCAGGGTGGGGGTTCGGTCTCCCTCTGGGTGGTGGGGGAGGGGAGGAGCGGAGTAGGAGATGTGTTGGTCAAGGATTACTGTCAGGGGCATCATGCTGCCTACTCACTCTGGCCGCCCTGAAGAGGTTGTGCAGTTTCTTGCAGCACTGATAGTCAGTCCTGGCAGTGTTGCTCATGGTGCACATGGCCTCTCCTACCTGTGCCCAGACCCGGTGCACGACGCAGATGGTAACCTCTTCCCCACCCCAAGGTACATGGTAGTCTGCCTCTCCTTCACTATGTTCAGTAGGGTCTCCAGTTCTGCATCTGTTAAATGGCATTTCACTTTCCTTGCTGCCATCTTCTTGGCTGGGATGAGTGTGTATGGGGATTGGAGTGCATATATACAGCTGCAGCTTGTCAGCCTTTCGAGTGTCAATCCTGACTCCAGCAAATCAGGCACCGTTTTTCATTGGCATTAGTTGTGTTCTACATGGCACCAGTGCTAGTCCATTAATGGTTGATGAAATGCTCTGATAACGGTGCCAATTTTGCTGTCGTAGAACACCACAGATTCAGTCCTGGCATCAACACTTAAGGCAGGGTTTTCCGACCTCCCGCAAGGTCCGAGAATCCCCGGGGGGGCGACGTGAATCCCACCCCGCCGCCCCGATACCAGCTGCCGTATTCTCCGATGCAGTATTTCGGGCGGGGGCAGGATTCACACCACGCCAGTCGGGGGCCGTTGGCAGTGGCCCCCCTGGTGATTTTCCAGGCCCCATGGGCTGAGCAGCCATCCATTTTTGGCCAGTCCCGCTGGCGTGAATCACTCAACTCACATACCAGTGGGACCTGGCAGGTACGTCGGCGGGGGCGGTCCTCGGGGGGGGGGGGGGGGGGGGGGGGGGGATTCGGCCCGGGTCCCCACAGTGGACTGGCCTGCGATCGGGGCCCACCGATCTGTGGGCAGGGTTGATCCATGGGGGCCCTTCTTTCTTCCACGCCGGCCCCTGTAGGGCTCCGCCATGACCGGCGCGGAGAAGAGAAGCCCCGCGCGTGCACCAAAATACGCCGGCCAGTCTGCGCATGCGAGGAACCACAGTGAACTTGCGCCATCCCTTCGGCGCCAGCTGGAGCGGTGCCAACCCCTCCGGCGTCCACCTAGAATTCCGCATGGAATAGCTGGAGTGGTTGCCACCAGTTCTCCCACCAGCGTGGGGACTTAGTCCCCAGAAGGGAGAATCCCGGCCCATGTTTCTGAAACGGAGAATCCAGCTGAACATGTTTAGCCTTAGTCAGAAGGTCATAACCCAGTTAATGTGATAGAGATGATGTGATTAATTGGAAGAGCCTGGGGCTGAAGCAGTCACATGTTGAGTTTAGTTTTGATCTGTCTGTAAACAGACTAACAGCTTCTGAAAAACAATGAGATTTGATCTGGCTGTAAACAGAACAAGAGCTTTTCACCAAATGCTGGCAAGTTAAACAGCAGTTTGACAATGGCAAGAATCTGCAGGCTGTTTCCAAAAGCACCTCTCTTTCTCAAAGTAGTTTATTTTGACCTGAGACGGGTTTTCCTTGATTGGAGATAAAAGATAGCAGTTAGGATTTATATATATTATAGTTTATCATTGTTTAACTGGTAATTGTAAAGAATTTTCTTTGATAAGGTTAAGGTTAATTTAGTGTCCCTGCTGACTACATCTGCGGGAAGTGCACCCAACTCCAGCTCCTCGAGAGCCGCGTTAGGGACCTGGAGCTGGAGCTGGATGAACTTCGGATCATTCGGGAGGCGGAGGAGGTTATTGAAAGGAGTTATAGGGAGGTAGTCACACTTCAGGTAAAAGAAGAAGGTAGATGGGTTACCGTCAGGGGAGGGAGAGGGAACCGGCAGGCAGTGCAGGGATCCCTTGTGGTCGTTCCCCTCTATAACAAGTATACCGTTTTGGATACTGTTGCGGGGGACGATTTACCAGGGGTAATAAATAGGGCACAGGTCTCTAGCACAGAGTCTGTCCCTGTTGCACGGAAGGGAAGGGAGAAGAGGAACAGAGCACTTGTCATTGGGGACTCCATAGTTAGAGGAACAGACAGGAGGTTCTGTGGGAACGAAAGAGACTCACGGTTGGTGTGTTGCCTCTCAGGTGCCAGGGTTCGTGATGTCTCTGATCGAGTTTTTGGGATTCTTAAGGGGGAGGGGAGCAGCCCCAAGTCGTGGTCCACATAGGTACCAACGACATAGGTAGGAAGAGAGATGGGGATTTGAGACAGAAATTCAGGGAGCTAGGGTGGAAGCTGAGAGCTAGAACAAACAGAGTTGTTATCTCTGGATTGTTACCCGTGCCACGTGCTAGCGAAGTGAGAAATAAGGAGAGAGAGGAGTTGAACACGTGGCTACAGGGAGGGTTTTGGTTTCCTGGATAATTGGGGCTCATTCTGGGGTAGGTGGGACCTCTACAAACAGGATGGTCTTCACCTGAACCAGAGGGGTACCAATATCCTGGGGGGGGGGAGATTTGCTAGTGCTCTTCGGGGGGGGTTTAAACTAATTCAGCAGGGGGATGGGAACCTAAATTGTAGTCCCAGTGTACAGGATGTTGAGAGTAGTGAGGTCAGGGATAGGGTTAAAAGTTCGAAAGAGGGCACTGGCAAGCAAGACGCTGGTTTGAAGTGTGTCTACTTCAACGCCAGGAGCATCCGGAATAAGGTGGGTGAGCTTGCAGCATGGGTTGGTACCTGGGAACTCGATGTTGTGCCGATTTCAGAGACATGGGTAGAGCAGGGACAGGAATGGTTGTTGCAGGTTCCAGGATTTAGATGTTTCTGTAAGAACAAAGAAGATGGTAAAAGAGGGGGGGGGGTGGCATTGTTAATCAAGGAAAGTATTACGGCGGTAGAAAGGACGTTTGAGGACCCGTCTACTGAGGTAGTATGGGCCGAGGTTAGGAACAGGAGAGGAGAGGTCACCCTGTTGGGAGATGTCTATAGACCTCCGAATAGTTCCAGAGATGTAGAGGAAAGGATTGTAAAGATGATTCTCGACAGGAGCGAGAGTAACAGGGTAGTTGTTATGGGGGACTTTAACTTTCCAAATATTGACTGGAAATACTATAGTTCGAGTACTATAGATGGGTCAGTTTTTGTACAGTGTGTGCAGGAGGGTTTTCTGACACAGTATGTAGACAGGCCAACAAGGGGCGAGGCCACATTGGATTTGGTACTGGGTAATGAACCCAGCCAGGTGTTAGATTTAGATGTAGGTGAGCACTTTGGTGATAGTGATCACAACTCGGTTATGTTTACTTTAGCAATGGGCAAGGATAGGTATATACCGCAAGGCAAGAATTATAGCTGGGGGAAAGGCAATTATGATGCTATTCGGCAAGATTTAGGATGTATAGGATGGGGAAGGAAACTGCAGGGGATGGGTACAATCGAAATGTGGAGCTTTTTCAAGGAACAGCTACTGCGTGTCCTTGATAAGTATGTACCTGTCAGGCAGGGAGGAAGATGTCGAGCAAGGGAACCGTGGTTTACGAAGGAAGTTGAAGCACTTGTCAAGAGGAAGAAGAAGGCTTATGTTAGGATGAGACATGAAGGCTCAGTTAGGGTACTTGAGAGTTACAAGTTAGCCAGGAAGGACCTAAAGGGAGAGTTAAGAAGAGCAAGGAGAGGACACGAAAAGTCGTTGGCGGATAGGATCAAGGAAAACCCTAAGACTTTCTATAGGTATATCAAGAACAAAAGAATGACTAGAGTAAGATTAGGGCCAATCAAGGATAGTAGTGGAAAGTTGTGTGTGGAATCAGAGGAGATAGGGGAAGCGTTAAATGGATATTTTTCGTCAGTGTTTACACTGGAGAAAGACAATGTTGTCGAGGAGAACACTCAGGTTCAGTCGACCAGGCTAGATGGAATTGAGGTTCATAAGGAGGAGGTGTTAGCAATTTTGGAAAATGTCAAAATAGATAAGTCCCCTGGGCCAGATGGGATTTATCCTAGGATTCTCTGGGAAGCTAGTGAGGAGATTGCAGAGCCTTTGTCCTTGATCTTTATGTCGTCTTTGTCGGAATAGTGCCGGAAGACTGGAGGATAGCAAATGTTGTCCCCTTGTTCAAGAAGGGGAGTAGAGACAACCCTGGTAATTATAGACCTGTGAGCCTTACTTCGGTTGTGGGTAAAATGTTGGAAAAGGTTATAAGAGATAGGGTTTATAATCATCTTGAAAAGAACAAGTTGATTAGCGATAGTCAACACGGTTTTGTGAAGGGTAGGTCATGCCTCACAAACCTTATTGAGTTTTTTGAGAAGGTGACCAAACAGGTGGATGACGGTAAAGCGGTTGATGTGGTGTATATGGATTTCAGTAAGGCGTTTGATAAGGTTCCCCACAGTAGGCTATTGCAGAAAATAAGGAAGTATGGGATTGAAGGTGATTTAGCGGTTTGGATTGGCTAGCTGAAAGAAGACAGAGGGTGGTGGTTGATGGCAAATGTTCATCCTGGAGTTCAGTTACCAGTGGTGTACCGCAAGGATCTGTTTTGGGGCCACTGCTGTTTGTCATTTTTATAAATGACCTGGAAGAGGGTGTAGAAGGATGGGTTAGTAAATTTGCAGATGACACGAAGGTCGGTGGAGTTGTGGATAGTGTTGAAGGATGTTATAGGATACAGAGGGACATAGATAAGCTGCAGAGCTGGGCTGAGAGGTGGCAGATTGAGTTTAATGCGGAAAAGTGTGAGGTGGTTCACTTTGGAAGGAGTAACAGGAATGCAGACTACTGGGCTAATGGCAAGATTCTTGGTAGTGTAGATGAACAGAGAGATCTCGGCATCCAGGTACATAAATCCCTGAAAGTTGCCACCCAGGTTAATAAGGCTGTTAAGAAGGCATATGGTGTGCTAGCCTTTATCAGCAGGGGGATTGAGTTTCGGAGCCACAAGGTCATGCTGCAGCTGTACATAACTCTGGTGCGGCCGCACCTGGAGTACAGCGTGCAGTTCTGGTCACCACATTATAGGAAGGATGTGGAAGCTTTGGAAAGGGTTCAGAGGGGATTTACTAGGATGTTGCCTGGTATGGAGGGAAGGTCTTACGAGGAAAGGCTCAGGGACTTGAGGTTGTTTTCGTTAGAGAGGAGAAGGCTGAGAGGTGACTTAATAGAGACATATAAGATTGTCAGAGGGTTAGATAGGGTGGACAGTGAGAGTCTTTTTCCTCGGATGGTGATGACCAACACGAGGGGACATAGCTTTAAATTGAGGGGTGATAGATATAGGACAGATGTCAGAGGCAGTTTCTTTACTCATAGAGTAGTAGGCAGTGGCGTGCAGAGGTCTGGTGATGCCCGGGGCAAATCTTGATTGTATGCCCCAAAGACTCAAGTATAAGGCCTAATATACTGAGAAATATTATGAAAAAGGAATATATTTTGAATATATAAACACAGATGAAACATGAAATAAGCGCTTTATTCGATTTTAATATTTATAAATCAATCAAATTTATTAAGTTCTTTTCCCCAAATGATACCTCCTGTCACAAAACACCTGAACTACTTCACTTTTTACATCAGCTGTGAGAAATTATTTTTCAATGCTTATTAAAGCCAGGTTGGTCAGTCGCTCCTGTGACATAGAAGACCTCAGATATGTTTTTATTAATTTCAGTTTTGAAAATGACCTTTCACAGCTTGCGACTGAAAATGCGATTGTAAGCAGTAATCTGTATGAAACACACAGCGTCGGAAAAACATCCCTCCCATACTGCAGTAAATACTCCAGAGCATCTTTAGGATCAGGGGGAACTCTATTCCCTCCAGCTCGAAGGAGCATCACAAAATCAATAATTTTGTCATATAACTGAATTGCAACCACATCATTGTCATAATAATTTGCAAAGTCTGAACATTCCTTTTTTAATTTCTCTCTTTCTTGTTCATCTTCAATCACTCCTGAATTCAAGTTCAGAAGAAAAGAAAATCGGTCACTGAGTCTTTGAAGATGGACACTGCGGTCTTCAATTTCAGTTTTTAATCTGTTCACAATCTCTACCATTACTCTATTCATTTCTTCTTGTGCCGTCAGTCCACTATCTCTTGCTGACTCTCCAGGCATTATTCTTCTTCTCCTTGTTCGTGCAATTGGTATTCCCCAATTTTGACAATATTCATTGGCTAAATCTATTGCATTGTGGATAATTTCGTCATTCTTCAAATTCAAGATATGAATAAGTCCTCTCAGATCACAAGAAGCTTCATGGAACCCCATTTTCGGATCCTGCAAACGTTTTGAGACTTTATCCACTGATGATAAAACTGAGTACCAAAAATTTAATAAAGCTATAAACGGGAACTGTTGAATAGAGTTCAGTAGCGATCCTGCATCAGATTCAGTTTCCCTTGAAAATTCTTCTTCCAGCAGGTGTTGAAGGCTTGCAATAACGTTGTCACACTCTTCGTGGATTACTTGCACAGCATCATGGCTGGAACTCCGACTTGTGTCACACTGTCTTTTCACAGTCCGAGTGACAAATGATTTTAACACTTCCCAACGAGAAGTAGATGAAGAAAAAAAAGTAGAGTTTTTCTAGAATGCCAAAAAATGTAACAACAGGTTGCACCTCACTTGCATGGACACAGGACAAATTGAGGCTGTGGTTCTCGCAGTTCACAAACACAGCTTTTGGGTTAACTTCAAGAATTTTTTGTTGAACACCTCCTCTCACTCCAGCCATAACTGCTGCGTTATCATATGCTTGACCACGACAGTCATTCATGGAAATTTTGTCTTCTTCCAATTTTTCCTGAATTTTATTTACCAGGCTGACTGCATCTTTCTTGTTGACTTGAAAAAATCCCAGAAATGTCTCCTTTATTTCTACTTTTCTGTTTTCATCAATATGAACGTAACGCAGAATTTCAGAAACCTGATCTTCATGGGCAATATCTGGAGTTGAATCCAGCATTATGCTAAAATATTTTGCGTCCTTAATTTCGGAAATTATATTTTTCTTGACAGTTTCACCAAGAAGATTGATTATTTCGTTTTGAATTCTGTTGGACAAGTAGGTGACACTTTTTGGTTTCACTTTCCCTCTCTGCAAGTGTTTTGCTATGATGTCATCATATTTGGCCAAAAGTCTGATTGTTGCTAGAAAGTTTCCTATATTTTCACTGACTGTCTCCCCTGGCTCTGATAACCCAGATATTCCTTCTCCTCGATGTCCACGATAGGCCAGATTCTGTTTTGCCAGAAAGGATATAACCTCGACAATCCGTTCAGTTATAGCTTTCCATCTTTTCTTTTCAGCAGACATTTGCTGTTGAAGTTCAGCATCTATCGTAGTTGAATGATGGAGTCGAACTACAAGGTTCAGGTATTCCCTCATGTGAGCTCTATGAGAAGGGCTTTTCTCATGGTCAGGTATTGTTGGATTTAATTTTCTCCAAGTGGAGAAACCGTCTTCCTTTCCAAAGTTTGACACAGACAACAAATGCTCCTTTGAAAACAAAAAGCAAACAAAACAGTAGCATGCTTTCCGATATGGAGAGTATAACAACCATTTTCTCTCCACAATTTCTCTGTTTGTGGAAACTTTATCAAACCACTGTTTGGAAAATGATCTCCCATCCTTCTCAGCAAATGGACCACTTTTATTCTGATATCTTTCAGGGCCATGTTGTAATATTGTCATCTTCAAATGATCTGGAATCGGTTTCTTCAAACAGCCAAAATCGCTTCTTTGCAAAAATATGCAAATATCTTCTTTATTTTCTTCACATGGATTCTTCACATCCATCATCCTGACAACGAGACTGAGGAGAGAGAGTATTATGTTCTGACCGAGCTGAATCCGTATCAGAAAAATCCTTCTCTGCACCCACATCATCTTTTACTTCTCCAGGTTCTCCTACTTCTTCTTTACTTCTTTTTATCCATGCATCTAATGCCCCTCTTTGATGGGACTTTTCTTCGACTCTGGCCCTCTTTTTTTTCCTGTTCTGTGCTCCACTTGGTTGTACACGAAATACTCGTAACATTTCATTTTTTATCTCAAAAACCGTAAGACGCATGAGAAAATGGGAAGAAAATGGTAAACAATCGGTCAGTTGCAGACGGATAAACCATATTTCATTTCTTTGTTCCTTCGTATCAAATTATTTTACACTGATTCTTCACTGATAATTTTGTGCAATTTATATCATAGACTTGCAAATTAGTGGTATCTGTATTCGAATATTAGCATGTTAAGGAATAAATGTCTTCTATTCCGAGATTAAATGCCATAGCAGTCCTCTGATCATCCAGGCTTCACTCTTACTACATCCCACGTAAATATTTCATTAAATATCGCCAAAAAACCTATAAAAACCGTAGTTGCACCTGTTCTAGAGCTATTCACTGACCTGAGTAGGTAAAAGAACTAATCTAGATGCACAAAAAGCTGAAGAAAAGACGAGTTATGACTCGAGGAAACGCAGGAACGAACAGCCACGTCTGCTTGTTGCTTTTGATGGTTGCACCACGTACATCATGTGCATGCGTGTGGGGGGGATGGGGAGAAGGACCATTTTCTCTAGACAGAAAGGGTACACCATGTTAAAGGAATAAAGGGCTAACAACTGCCTCTGCAGTGTGGTGAGCCTCCAAAAATTGATTTATCACCGCTGAAATTTTAAAATTACTATCTTATTTCCTTCTCTGGGGCAGCACGATGGCCTAGTGGTTAGCACAACCGCCTCACGGAACTGAGGTCCCAGGTTCGATCCCGGCTCTGGGTCAATGTCCGTGTGGAGTTTGCACATTCTCCCCGTGTCTGCGTTGGTTTCGCCCCCACAACCCAAAAAATGTGCAGAGTAGGTGGATTGGCCACGCTAAATTGCCCCTTAATTGAAAAAAATAATTGGGTAATCTAAATTTAAAAAAAAAAAAAAAAAATTTTTTAAAAAAAATTTTTTTTTTTTTTTCCCTTCTCTGATTGGATGCCCCCATCCAATGGATGCCCGGGGCCAAGGCACCGTCGGCCCCCCCCTCTGCACGCCACTGGTAGTAGGGGCCTGCAACAGTAGTAGACTCGCCAACTTTAAAGGCATTTAAGTGGTCACTGGATAGACATATGGATGAAAATGGAATAATGTAGGTCAGATAGGCTTCAGATGGTTTCACAGGCCGGTGCAACATCGAGGGCCGAAGGGTCCGTACTGCGCTGTAGTGTTCTATGTTCTATATTAAGACTGTGTTAATAATAGTTTGTTTTAATACATTTTGGATTGAGCAATTATAGAGGGGGGTCCTTTAAAATATTAGCTAAAATTATTCCTGAAAATTACTGAATTTGTAGAAGTGTCCAAAAGAACTTCTCTTTCTCAAAGTAGTTTATTCAAGACATCTCTATATAGCATGGATTCCTGTGTTTGTGATAGAAATTGACTATTCTAGTCAGGTATAAGAGGTTTAAATGAGAACTCATTAAGAATAATTAACTGTAATCATATTAGGCATTATTTCAGTGCAACTGAAATTGGTTTGAACTTTGGTTTTTGCACTGAGTGCTGAGCTTGTGGCATTTGAGTGCTACAGTGAGAGTTTACATAGAACATAGAACGATACAGCGCAGTACAGGCCCTTCGGCCCTCGATGTTGCACCGACATGGAAAAAAAAACTAAAGGCCATCTAACCTACACTATGCCCTTATCATCCATATGCTTATCCAATAAATTTTTAAATGCCCTCAATGTTGGCGAGTTCACTACTGTTGCAGGTAGGGCATTCCACGGCCTCACCACTCTTTGCGTAAAAAACCCACCTCTGACCTCTGTCCTATATCTATTACCCCTCAATTTAAGGCTATGTCCCCTCGTGCTAGCCACCTCCATCCGCGGGAGAAGGCTCTCGCTGTCCACCCTATCTAACCCTCTGATCATTTTGTATGCCTCTATTAAGTCACCTCTTAACCTTCTTCTCTCTAACGAAAACAACCTCAAGTCCATCAGCCTTTCCTCATAAGATTTTCCCTCCATACCAGGCAACATCCTGGTAAATCTCCTCTGCACCCGTTCCAAAGCTTCCACGTCCTTCCTATAATGAGGCGACCAGAACTGTACGCAATACTCCAAATGCGGCCGTACCAGAGTTTGGTACAGCTGCATCATGACCTCATGGCTCCGGAACTCAATCCCTCTACCAATAAAGGCCAACACACCATAGGCCTTCTTCACAACCCTATCAACCTGGGTGGCAACTTTCAGGGATCTATGTACATGGACACCGAGATCCCTCTGCTCATCCACACTACCAAGAATTTTACCATTAGCCAAATATTCCGCATTCCTGTTATTCTTTCCAAAGTGAATCACCTCACACTTCTCCACATTAAACTCCATTTGCCACCTCTCAGCCCAGCTCTGCAGCTTATCTATGTCCCTCTGTAACCTGCAACATCCTTCCGCACTGTCTACAACTCCACCGACTTTAGTGTCGTCTGCAAATTTACTCACCCATCCTTCTGCGCCCTCCTCTAGGTCATTTATAAAAATGACAAACAGCAACGGCCCCAGAACAGATCCTTGTGGTACGCCACTCGTAACTGAACTCCATTCTGAACATTTCCCATCAACTACCACTCTCTGTCTTCTTTCAACTAGCCAATTTCTGATCCACATCTCTAAATCACCCTCAATCCCCAGCCTCCGTATTTTCTGCAATAGCCGACCGTGGGGAACCTTATCAAACGCTTTACTGAAATCCATATACACCACATCAACTGCTCTACCCTCGTCTACCTGTTCAGTCACCTTCTCAAAGAACTCGATAAGGTTTGTGAGGCATGACCTACCCTTCACAAAACCATGCTGACTATCCCTAATCATATTATTCCTATCTAGATGATTATAAATCGTATCTTTTATAATCCTCTCCAAGACTTTACCCACCACAGACGTTAGGCTCACCGGCCTATAGTTACCGGGGTTATCTCTACTCCCCTTCTTGAACAAAGGGACCACATTTGCTATCCTCCAGTCCTCTGGCACTATTCCTGTAGCCAATGATGACCTAAAAATCAAAGCCAAAGGCTCAGCAATCTCTTCCCTGGCTTCCCAGAGAATCCTAGGATAAATCCCATCCGGCCCCGGGGACTTATCTATTTTCACCTTGTCCAGAATTGCCAACACTTCTTCCCTACGCACCTCAATGCCATCTATTCTAATAGCCTGGGTCTCAGCATTCTCCTCCTCAATATTATCTTTTTCTTGAGTGAATACTGACGAAAAGTATTCATTTAGTATCTCGCTTATCTCCTCAGCCTCCACACACAACTTCCCACCACTGTCCTTGACTGGCCCTACTCTTACCCTAGTCATTCTTTTATTCCTGACATACCTATAGAAAGCTTTTGGGTTTTCCTTGATCCTACCTGCCAAAGACTTCTCATGTCCCCTCCTTGCTCGTCTCAGCTCTCTCTTTAGATCCTTCCTCGCTTCCTTGTAACTATCAAGCGCCCCAACTGAAACTTCACGCCTCATCTTCACATAGGCCTCCTTCTTCCTCTTAACAAGAGATTCCACTTCTTTGGTAAACCACGGTTCCCTCGCTCGACCCCTTCCTCCCTGCCTGACTGGTACGTACTTATCAAGAACATGCAATAGCTGTTCCTTGAACAAGCTCCACATATCCAGTGTGCCCAACCCTTGCAGCCTACTTCTCCAACCAACACATCCTAAGTCATGTCTAATGGCATCATAATTGCCCTTCCCCCAGCTATAACTCTTGCTCTGCGGGGTATACTTATCCCTTTCCATCACTAACGTAAAGGTCACCGAATTGTGGTCACTGTCTCCAAAGTGTTCACCTACCTCCAGATCTAACACCTGGCCTGGTTCATTACCCAAAACCAAATCCAAAGTGGCCTCACCTCTTGTTGGCCTGTCAACATATTGTGTCAGAAAACCCTCCTGCACACATTGTACAAAGAACGACCCATCCAATGTACTCGAACTATATCTTTTCCAGTCAATATTAGGAAAGTTAAAGTCTCCCATAACAACTACCCTGTTACTTTCGCTCTTTTCCAGAATCATCTTCGCCATCCTTTCCTCTACATCTCTAGAACTATTAGGTGGCCTATAGAAAACTCCCAACAGGGTGACCTCTCCTTTCCTGTTTCTAACCTCAGCCCATACTACCTCGGAAGAAGAGTCCCCATCTTGCATCCTTTCTACCACCGTAATACTGTCCTTGACTAGCAGCGCCACACCTCCCCCTCTTTTGCCCCCTTCTCTGACCTTACAGTTTGGTGACTGAGGGAGTATAAGGGTTATTTAAAGTCTAGTATTTCTTTTATTTAGTTAATTAACTTAAAAGTTGCTGTTTGGTCTATAAGAAGGTGAATTTTGAATCAGCTTTAAACAAGGTTCTACTTGGACTTACTTGCAGCTGGAGCTTGTTAATTAGTTAATTGCATTAGGCCAGTTTTTTAGAAGCTAGAGTCACAGTATAAATAGGGGCTAGATACAGTGCAGACTTTGTTTGCACTGAGTGCTGAGCTTGTGGCATTTGAGTGCTACAGTGAGAGTTTGGTGACTGAGGGAGTGCTGAGCTTGTGGCATTTGAGTGCTACAGTGAGAGTTTGGTGACTGAGGGAGTTAGGTGAGGAGGGAGTAAGGTGCTCCTTACATTTCATTTCCTATATTTATCAAAGAGCGTGAAGGGAGCCAGGAGTTTAGAGTACAGCTGACTGGAAGCAGAGTCGGAGGGCGGAGGTCCAGTTGGTCCACAGGGCAGCTAATTCTGTAAAGTAAGAGGGGATGGAGGCTAGGGCAGTTGCATGCTCCTCCTGTAGGATGTGGGTGGTGAGGGATACCACTGGTGTCCCCGCTGACTATACCTGCGGGAAGTGCACCCAACTCCAGCTCCTCAGAGACCGTGTTAAGGTACTGGAGCTGGAGCTGGATGAACTTCGGATCATCCGGGAGGCAGAGGGGGTCATAGAGAAGAGTTACAGGGAGGTAGCCACACCAAAGGTACTGGACAAGAGTAGCTGGGTTACAGTCAGGGGAAAGAAAACTAACAGGCAGACAGTGCAGGGATCCCTCGTGGCCATTCCCCTTCAAAACAAGTATACCGTTTTGGATGCTGTTGGGGGGGATGACCTACCGGGGGAAGGCCCCAGCGGCCAGGTCTCTGGCACTGAGTCTGGCTCTGGGGCTCAGAAGGGAAGGGGGGAGCATAGAAAAGCAATAGTAATAGGAGATTCAATGGTTAGGGGAATAGATAGGAGATTCTGTGGTCGCGAGCGAGACTCCCGAAAGGTATGTTGCCTACCGGGTGCCAGGGCCAGGGATGTCTCTGATCGTGTCTTCAGGATCCTGAAGGGGGAGGGTGAGCAGCCAGAAGTCGTGGTGCACATTGGTACCAACGATGTAGGTAGGAAAAAGGGTGTGGAGGTAATAAACAAGTTTAGGGAGTTAGGCTGGAAGTTAAGGGCCAGGACAGACAGAGTTGTCATCTCTGGTTTGTTGCCGGTGCCACGTGATAGCGAGGCTAGGAATAGGGAGAGAGTGCAGTTGAACACGTGGCTGCAGGAATGGTGTAGGAGGGAGGGCTTCAGGTATTTGGATAATTGGAGCGCATTCTGGGGAAGGTGGGACCTGTACAAGCAGGACGGGTTGCATCTGAACCAGAGGGGCACCAATATCCTGGGGGGGAGGTTTTCTAGTACTCTTCGGGAGGGTTTAAACTAATTTGGCAGGGGAATGGGAACCGGATCTGTAGTCCAGCAACTAAGGTAGATGATAGTCAGGACGCCAAAGCACGTAGTGATGCAGTGGGGAAGGTAACAATGACAAAGGAGAGTACTTGCAGGCAAGGAGATGGGTTGAAGTGTGTATACTTTAATGCAAGAAGCATCAGGAATAAGGTGGGTGAACTTAATGCATGGATCGGTACTTGGGACTACGATGTGGTGGCCATCACGGAAACTTGGATAGAAGAGGGGCAGAAATGGTTGTTGGAGGTCCCTGGTTATAGATGTTTCAACAAGATTAGGGAGGATGGTAAAAGAGGTGGGGGGGTGGCATTGTTAATTAGAGATAGTATAACAGCTGCAGAAAGGCAGTTCGAGGGGGATCTGCCTACTGAGGTAATATGGGTTGAAGTTAGAAATAGGAAAGGAGCAGTCACCTTGTTGGGAGTGTTCTATAGGCCCCCCAATAGCAGCAGAGATGTGGAGGAACAGATTGGGAAACAGATTCTGGAAAGGTGCAGAAGTCACAGGGTAGTAGTCATGGGCGACTTCAACTTCCCTAACATTGAGTGGAAACTCTTTAGATCAAATAGTTTGGATGGGGTAGTGTTTGTGCAGTGTGTCCAGGAAGCTTTTCTAACACAGTATGTAGATTGTCCGACCAGAGGGGAGGCCATATTGGATTTAGTACTTGGTAATGAACCAGGGCAGGTGATAGATTTGTTAGTGGGGGAGCATTTTGGAGGTAGTGACCACAATTCTGTGACTTTCACTTTAGTAATGGAGAGGGATAGGTACGAGCAACAGGGCAAGGTTTATAATTGGGGGAAGGGTAAATACAATGCTGTCAGACAAGAATTGAAGTGCAGAAGTTGGGAACATAGGCTGTCAGGGAAGGACACAAGTGAAATGTGGAACTTGTTCAAGGATCAGGTACTGCGTGTCTTTGATATGTATGTCCCTGTCAGGCAGGGAAGAGATGGTCGAGTGAGGGAACCATGGTTGACAAGAGAGGTTGAATGTCTTGTTAAGAGGAAGAAGGAGACTTATGTAAGGCTGAAGAAACAAGGTTCAGACAGTGCGCTGGAGGGATACAAGATAGCCAGGAGGGAACTGAAGAAAGGGATTAGGAGAGCTAAGAGAGGGCATGAAAAATCTTTGGCGGGTAGGATCAAGGAAAACCCCAAGGCCTTTTACACATACGTGAGAAATATGAGAATGACTAGAGTGAGAGTAGGTCCGATTAAGGACAGTAGCGGGAGATTGTGTATTGAGTCTGAAGAGATAGGAGAGGTCTTGAACAAGTATTTTTCTTCAGTATTTACAAATGAGAGGGGCCATATTGTTGGAGAGGACAGCGTGAAGCAGACTGATAAGCTTGAGGAGATACTTGTCAGGAAGGAAGATGTGTTGCGCGTTTTGAAAAACTTGAGGATAGACAAGTCCCCCGGGCCTGACGGGATATATCCAAGGATTCTATGGGAAGCAAGAAATGAAATTGCAGAGCCGTTGGCAATGATCTTTTCGTCCTCGCTGTCAACAGGGGTGGTACCAGAGGATTGGAGAGTGGCGAATGTCGTGCCCCTGTTCAAAAAAGGGAATAGGGATAACCCTGGGAATTACAGGCCAGTTAGTCTTACTTCGGTGGTAGGCAAAGTAATGGAAAGGGTACTGAGGGATAGGATTTCTGAGCATCTGGAAAGGCATTGCTTGATTAGGGATAGTCAGCACGGATTTGTGAGGGGTAGGTCTTGCCTTACAAGTCTTATTGAATTCTTTGAAGAGGTGACCAAGCATGTGGATGAAGGTAAAGCAGTGGATGTAGTGTACATGGATTTTAGTAAGGCATTTGATAAGGTTCCCCATGGTAGGCTTATGCAGAAAGTAAGGAGGCATGGGATAGTGGGAAATTTGGCCAGTTGGATAACAAACTGGCTAACCGATAGAAGACAGAGAGTTGTGGTGGATGGCAAATATTCAGCCTGGAGCCCAGTTATCAGTGGCGTACCGCAGGGATCAGTTCTGGGTCCTCTGCTGTTTGTGATTTTCATTAACGACTTGGATGAGGGAGTTGAAGGGTGGGTCAGTAAATTTGCAGATGATACGAAGATTGGTGGAGTTGTGGATAGTGAGGAGGGCTGTTGTCGGCTTCAAAGAGACATAGATAGAATGCAGAGCTGGGCTGAGAAGTGGCAGATGGAGTTTAACCCTGACAAGTGTGAGGTTGTCCATTTTGGAAGGACAAATCTGAATGCGGAATACAGGGTTAATGGTAGGGTTCTTGGCAATGTGGAGGAGCAGAGAGATCTTGGGGTCTATGTTCATTGTTCTTTGAAAGTTGCCACTCAAGTGGATAGAGCTGTGAAGAAGGCCTATGGTGTGCTAGCGTTCATTAGCAGAGGGATTGAATTTAAGAGCCGTGAGGTGATGATGCAGCTGTACAAAACCTTGGTCAGGCCACATTTGGAGTACTGTGTGCAGTTCTGGTCACCTCATTTTAGGAAGGATGTGGAAGCTTTGGAAAAGGTGCAAAGGAGATTTACCAGGATGTTGCCTGGAATGGAGAGTAGGTCATACGAGGAAAGATTGAGGGTGCTGGGCCTTTTCTCATTGGAACGGAGAAGGATGAGGGGCGACTTGATAGAGGTTTATAAGATGATCAGGGGAATAGATAGAGTAGATAGTCAGAGACTTTTTCCCCGGGTGGAACACACCATTACAAGGGGACATAAATTTAAGATAAATGGTGGAAGATATAGAGGGGATGTCAGAGGTAGGTTCTTTACCCAGAGAGTAGTGGGGGCATGGAATGCACTGCCTGTGGTAGTAGTTGAGTCGGAAAATTTATGGACCTTCAAACGGCTATTGGATAGGTACTTGGATTAGGGTAGAATAAGGGAGTGTAGGTTAACGTCTTAAGGGCAGCACGGTAGCATTGTGGATAGCACAATTGCTTCACAGCTCCAGGGTCCCAAGTTCGATTTCGACATGGGTCACTGTCTGTGTGGAGTCTGCACATCCTCCCCGTGACTGCGTGGGTTTCCTCCGGGTACTCCGGTTTCCTCCCACAGTCCAAAGATGTGCAGGTTGGGTGGATTGGCCATGACAAATTGTCCAAAATTCTATGATTAACCTAGGACAAAAGTTCGGCGCAACATCGTGGGCCGAAGGGCCTGTTCTGTGCTGTATTTCTCTATCTCTATCTAACTTAGCTGGGAAATACGCTAAGGGTTAATCCAGGTAATAGTCTCAATTTCTCACATTTTACAAGTTGCTTGAGTTTGTAGTTACAAGTTACAAGTTTGTTTTAATACGCTATGACTATTTGTGTGTGGAATCACTCCTGGAGCGTAGTATCCTTTCCTCACAGTTTTACAAATTAAATAAGATATTCAGGTTTCTGTCTGGTATCCGAGCAATTGTTGGGATCTGGTACGGGATCATAATTTATACCTCTGAGTGGCAAGAGTTCTGTCAAATAGACAAGTATCGACAACTAATGGGATGAGAGGAGATAAAAACAAAATGTAAAACATAAAAATGAGTAAAACTAAATGGCATAGCTCCTGGTAATTGGGAAAGATACTAAGAAGAACACAGGGTGAGAAAGCTCCAAAGTAAGAGCTCCAAAAAGGGAGTTATATAAAGAAGCTTTCAAAAAACATCAAAATCAACAATGTTTACAATTATATTAGAAAAAAGAGAACAAGGGCAGCACGGTGGCACAGTGGGTTAGCACTGAAGCCTCATGGCGCCGAGGTCCCAGGTTCGATCCCGGCTCTGGGTCACTGTCCGTGTGGAGTTTGCACATTCTCCCCGTGTTTGCATGGGTTTCACCCCCGCAACCCAAAAGATGGCTTGGCCACGCTAAATTGTCCCTTAATTGGAAAAAAAATGAATTGGGTACTCTAAATTTTTTTTTAAAATAGAGAGTGGTGAGGAGCAATGTGGGGCACTTAAACTGATGAGGTCAATGAAAGTAAAGAAATGGCAAAAACCTTGAATAAATGGGCCGATGCATGCCATTGGAGAATGAGGTCAGCATGACCAATGTCGCATGGAAATCAATACCAAATCAGGGACAGCTAGTCGCCAAAGTTAATATAAGTAAAATAACAACTGAAAAAAATTACAGAGCTAAACAGTGACAAATCTCCAGTAGCATTTGGTTTCATTCACAGGGTTTTAAAGGGTATAGATGAGAAAGATGCCCTAACTATAATCCTTAACTAAAGTTTTCTTCATTTGGGAACCATTCCTTTAGATTACAAATTTGTGCATATCATGCTGCTACTTAAAACAGATGAGGGGCTGGTTTAGCACAGGGCTAAAGAGCTGGCTTTTAAAGCAGACCAAGGCAGGCCAGCAGCACGGTTCAATTCCCATACCAGCCTCCCCGAACAGGGGCCGGAATGTGGCGACTAGGGGCTTTTCACAATAACTTCATTTGAAGCCTACTTGTGACAATAAGCGATTTTCATTTCATTTTTTTCATTCATGAGAGAGGAAAACTAGGGAATTATAGACCGGTTAGCCTAACCACCATTGAAAAATTGTTCGAGTCTGTAATTAAGGACAGAGCAACTGAACACCTTGAACATTTTACAATCAGGTTTTGCCCTCCAATACAGCTCGGCCAATTAGTAAACATCCCACTCTCCCATATCATGCAGCATTGGCACCCATTAAATAAAATTTGGGTGCTGTGTCACTCCATCATTTGCCCACTCTATTTCACAACTCATGTTTGGTTTGCCTTCTCTAGCTCTTTCTATCTCATCTAGCCTTCATGTTGGCTGATAAATATATGTTAAGCTTTTATAAAAGAGTAAATAGTAAGCATGATTTTAGAGCCCAGCACTTTCAATTCCATCATACAAATGTGTGGAGCTCCTGCTTTTTAACAGTTGGAACATGGATAGCATGCGATCAAGATTCACTGTTCATATATTACCACAATGCAGCCTTTAATTAGCCACATCCTCCTTCAGTGACTTCAGGTTGGGCGGAGGGAAGCTAGATCAAGAGCTCACATAAATTATTTAAACCCTCTGACTACAATATTTTAAAGCGAGCTCCTCGCCATCACCACATTACATTAATGCTTGTAACTTACTTAAGTGGAATCTGGCAAGACAGGACTAATTCTTTTTGTAAAATAGTTTAAATCCATCCAGATAGTCGTCGACTGTTAGAATAGTGGCACCTCCAAAAAGCCTTCTCTTTGCCAGCATTATTACTGAAGCCTCGTCCTTTTTCAAAACCTCTGCAGCATCATCTAAGGAAAACAGGGGATGTTTAAAGTATTTAATATTAATATCTATTTCCTTTTCCTTATCACTGTGATCTCTCTTATCTTGTGCTCGGCTTTAAAATGCCATTTCACCAGTGATGCCAATGATTTTGCTTTGCACTCAGATTGATTTGGTGATAGTGCATTGACTAGACTAGTCTACACTGTATTGGTGTACATTGATTGTCATCATTATTTTTTACTTCTTTTAATGGGATGTGGGCTGGCTAGGACAGCAATTTTATTGCCCACCACTATTTGAATTGGAGCTGTATAAGGTTCTGGTCAGACACCATTTGGTGTATTGTGAGTGGTTTTGGACCCCATATCTAAGGAAGGATGTGCTGGCCTTGGAAAGGGCCCAGAGGAGGTTCACAAGAATGATCCCTGGAATGAAGAGCTTGTCATATGAGGAACGGTTGAGGATTCTGGGTCTGTACTCATTGGAGTTTAGAAGGATAAGAGGGGATCTTATTGAAACTTACAGGATACTGCGAGGCCTAGAGTGGACGTGGAGAAGATGTTTCCACTTGCAGGAAAAACTAGAACCAGAGGACACAACCTCAGACTAAAGGGACAATCCTTTAAAACAGAGATGAGGAGGAATTTCTTCAGCCAGAAGGTGGCGAATCTGTGGAACTCTTTGTCACAGAAGGGTGTGGAGGCCAAATCACTGAGTGTTTCAAGACAGAGATAGATAGGTTCTCGATTAATAAGGGGATCAGGGGTTATGGGGAAAGTCAGGAGAATGGGGATGAGAAAAATATCAGCCATGATCGAATGGAGGAGCAGACTCGGTGGGCCGAGTGGCCAAATTCTGCTCCTATGTCTTATAAGAACATAAGAACTAGGAGCAGGAGTAGGCCATATGGCCCCTAGAGCCTGCTCCGCCATTCAATGGGAACATGGCTGATCATTTGTGGACTCAGCTCCACTTTCCGGCCTGAACACCATAACCCTTAATCCCTTTATTCTTCAAAAACTATCTATCCTTATCTTAAAAACATTTAATGAAGGAGCCTCAACTGCTTCACTGGGCAAGGAGTTCCATAGATTCACAACCCTTTGGGTGGAGAGGTCTTCCTAAACTCAGTCCTAAATCTTTCACCCGCCAGTGGAAACAACCTGCCCGCATCTATCCTATCTATTCCCTTCATAATTTTATATGTTTCTATAAGATCCCCCCTCATCCTTCTAAATTCCAATGAGTACAATCCTCTTCTACTCAACCTCTCCTTGTAATCCAACCCCTTCAGCTCTGGGATTAACCTAGTGAATCTCCTCTGCACACCCTCCAGCGCCAGTATGTCCTTTCTCAGGTAAGGAGACCAAAACTGAACACAATACGCCAGGTGTGGCCTCACTAACACCTTATACAATTGCAACATAACCTCCCTTAAACTCCATCCCTCTAGCAATGAATGACAAAATTCCATTCACTTTCTTAATCACCTCTTGCACCTGTAAACCAACTTTTTGCGACTCATGCACAAGCACACCCAGGTCTCTCTGCACAGCAGCATGTTTTAATATTTTATCATTTAAATAATAATCCCTTTTGCTGTTATTCATACCAAAATGAATAACCTCACATTTGTCAACATTGTATTCCATCTGCCAGACCCTAGCCCATTTACTTAACCTATCCAAATCCCTCTGCAGACTTCCAGTATCCTCTGCACTTTTTGCTATACCACTCATCTTAGTGTCGTCTGCAACCTTGGACACATTGCACTTGGTCCCCAACTCCAAATCATCTATGTAAATTGTGAACAATTGTGGGCCCAACACTGATCCCTGAGGGACACCACTAGCTACTTATTGCCAACCCGAGAAACACCCATTAATCCCCATCTCTTTCTTTCTATTAATTAACCAATCCTCTATCCATGCTACTACTTTACCCTTGACGCCTTGCATCTTTATCTTATGCAGCAACCTTTTGTGTGGCACCTTGTCAAAGGCTTTCTGGAAATCCAGAAATACCACATCCATCGGCTCCCCATTACCTACTGCTCTGGTAATGTCCTCAAAAAATTCCACTAAATTAGTTAGGTACGTTTTGCCCTTTATGAACCCATGCTGCGTCTGCCCAATGGGGCAATTTCCATCCAGATGTCTCGCTATGGATAGCACAATCGCTTCACAGCTCCAGGGTCCCAGGTTCGATTCTCGCTTGGGTCACTGTCTGTGCGGAGTCTGCGCATCCTCCCCGTGTGTGTGTAGGTTTTCTCCGGGTGCTCCGGTTTCCTCCCACAGTCCAAAGATGTGCATGTTAGGTGGATGGGCCATGATAAATTGCCCTTAGTGTTCAAAATTGCCCTTAGTGTTGGGTGGGGTTGCTGGGTTATGGGGATGGGGTGGAGGTGTTGACCTTGGGTGGGGTGTTCTTTCCAGGAGCCAGTGCAGACTCGATGGGCCGAATAGCCTCCTTCTGCACTGTAAATTCTATGACACTCCCATTTGGAAGCAAGGGGTCATATTAGCGAGAGGCAGCACGGTTTTGTGAAGGGGAGGTCATGTCTCACTAACTTGATAGAGTTTTTTGAGGAGGTCACAAAGATGATTAATGCAGGTAGGGCAGTGGATGTTGTCTATATGGACTTCAGTAAGGCCTTTGACCGAAGTTAAGCTCACTGGCCTATAATTACCCGCTTTCTGCCTACCTCCTTTTTTAAACAGTGGTGTCACGTTTGCTAATTTCCAATCCGCCGGGACCACCCCAGAGTCTAGTGAATTTTGGTAAATTATCACTAGTGCATTTGCAATTTCCCTAGCCATCTCTTTTAGCATTCTGGAATGCATTCCATCAGGGCCAGGAGACTTGTCTATCTTTAGCCCCATTATCTTGCCCATCACTACCTCCTTCGTGATAATAATCATCTCAAGGTCCTCACCTGTCATAGCCTCATTTCTATCAGTCACTGGCATGTTATTTGTGTCTTCCACTGTGAAGACCGACCCAAAAAACCTGTTCAGTTCCTCAGCCATTTCCTCATCTCCCATTATTAAATCTCCCTTCTGATCCTCCAAAGGACCAATATTTACCCCAGCCACTCTTTTTTGTTTGATATATTTGTAGAAACGTTTACTATCTGTTTTTATATTCTGAGCAAGTTTACTCTCATACTCTATCTTACTCTTCTTTATAGCTTTTTTAGTAGCTTTCTGTTGCCCCCTAAAGATTTCCCAGTCCTCTAGTCTCCCACCAATCTTTGCCACTTTGTATGCTTTTTCCTTCAATTTGATACTCTCCCTTATTTCCTTAGATATCCATGGTCGATTTTCCCTCTTTCTACCGTCCTTCCTTTTTGTTGGTATATACCTTTGCTGAGCACTGTGAAAAATCGCTTGGAAGGTTCTGCACTGTTCCTCAACTGTTTCACCATAACGTCTTTGCTCCCAGTCTACCTTAGCTAGCTCTTCTCTCATTCCATTGTAATCTCCTTTGTTTAAGCACAAAACCCTAGTGTTTGATTTTACCTTCTCACCCTCCATCTGTATTTTAAATTCCACCATATTGTGATCGCTCCTTCCGAGAGGATCCCTAACTATGAGATCATTAATCAATCCTGTCAATACTATGAGCATTCAGGTAAAATACACTTATGTTGGCTTTTATACCTCTGTTTTGAATCTTAACACCTCGATCAGTAACCTCTCCTAAGTTATATTTCCTTTTAACTTTCTCCTAATTTTCCTTGTCGTTGAACCCATATCTTCATGTAACAACCCGCCGCGTCGCTTACCATTTATGTTTTTACTTCCCGTTTTATTCTTTTTAGTATTACTGGGCCTATTCACTGAGCTTCCCTCAGTCACTGATCCTTGTACTGTCGCCCTTTTTGATTTTTAACTGTGGCTCCTCTGCCTTACACTTTCCCCTTACTGCCTTTTGTTTCTGTCACTGTTTTACTACCTTCTGACTTCCTGCATTGGTTCCCATCCCCCTGCCACATTAGTTTAAACCCTCCCCAACAGCTCGAGCAAACACCCCCCCTAGGACATCGGTTCCAGCCCTGCCCAGGTGCAGATCGCCCGGTTTGTGCTGGTCCTACCTCCCCCAGAACCGGTTCCAATGCCCCAGGAATTTGAATCCCTCGCTCTTGCACCATCTCTCGAGCCAAGCATTCATCCTATCTATCCTGACATTCCTACTCTGACTAGCTTGTGGCACAGGTAGCAATCCTGAGATTACTACCTTTGAGGTCCTACTTTTTAGTTTAACTCCTAACTCCCTGAATTCAGCTTGTCCCTTTTTTTTAACCTATATCGCTGGTGCCTATGTGCACCATGACAGCTGGCTGTTCACCCTCCCCCCCTCCCCAGAATGTCCTGCAGCCACTCCGAGCGGCTGTGTATGGGTATTTGTGACCATGGTACCATTGTTTTGCTACGCTGGGCTGTGCTGGGCTCCTCCATCATGAGGATGAGGGTAGTTGTGGAGGCTCCTCCTTCACTGAGTTGTTTAATTGTCCACCACCATTCATGGCTGGATATCTCATTTTCCGGTATGCCTGGTGTTCCTCCTGGCATGCCCTCCAGCACTCTTCAATGAACCAGGCTTGGTTCCCTGGCTTGGTGGTAATGGTAGAGTGGGAGATACACCAGGCCATGAAGTTATAGATTGCAGTTGAGTACAATTGTGCTGCTGTTGGACCCAGTTTTGATTTGCTAGATCTGTTTGAAACCTATTCCATTTAGCACAATGGTAGTGCTACACAACACAGTAGAAGATATTCTCATTGTGAAGACAGGATTTAATCTTCAAAGGTACTGTGCGATTTTCACTCCTATCAATATTATTACCCCACCACTTTTTCTTCTGTGTGTGCATGTGTGTCTGTATGTTTGAGGTTGTGAGTGTTTTGCTGCATTTACCGTTTGGATATTACTTGTCATGTGAGAGTACAGTGATGCAGTCATGCAGTGATGTCAGAGAGTGGGTGGTGATGGGCTGTCTGTCAGCTTTTTACTTTTGTTGTAGGCTGTTTGCTGCAGTGTGTGTTTTAGTTTCGTTTTCAGAGCTGGATAGCTGCAGTCACAGCCAGAAGGTGTATTAGAGTCCCTCTCTGTAATCTAAAGAATGTAATCGATCCTTTGGTGATTTAAAACTATTAACTGCTCTTAGTTGTGACTTTAACCTGATGTGCTTCTGTTTAAAGGTTTTTCTTTAAAGTCTTCTGGATGTTAAAAGGACAGCTTACGGATTACTTAGTGTTGTATTCTTTGGGGGTTGTATTTTAATTAATGGTTGCTAAGATGTTCACTGTTTTAAAAAGGTTAACTTGAATTCATAGAATAAACATTGTTTTGCTTAAAAAATACTTTTCCATTTCTGCTGCACCACACCTGTAGAGTGGGCTGTGTGCTCCCCATACCACAATCTATTAAAAGTTGTGGGTCAGGTGAACTCCATGATACACTTTGGGGTTCTCCAAACCCTGGCCCATAACATATTTAAATAAATGGTTGTCCTTTCTTTTGATTAAAATTTACCAACAAACTTTCTTATGTCTATTCTTTAAAGTCACAACTGTTAGTGGGCTAGTGTGTGGTCAATTTCAGCCCTGGAGTTACATTTAACCAATAATTCTAATAAAAATTCCCGAAATCTTTGGCCCTTGGCCACCAAATAATTAGTCACCAGGTTTGTAAATTGAAATACATTTCCTGTTTATTTATAACAGGAATGATGATGAAATATGCAGTAAACATAACTGGAAAACATCAAGCTAACCATTTTACTGTCCTACCCTCTAGCCACAAGACAGACAAATGCATCTTGTCTATTTAATAAGGTAGTTCTATGTGCAAACAAATTATTCTTTATAACAGAAGAAACATGAGGTAGTGGGTAAGAATGATTCTTAATCAAAAGTCCCTCAAGTGGGATCCAAATCCATGCTACAAGGTGATGGATGTATCTTTCCACAGTGCATGTTGCCATGCTCAGCAAATAATCTTACAAAATTAGTGAGCATAACATCTCAGTTTATATGTGGAGATTAAATAAATGAAAAAAAAACACATTTTTATTCATAGAATCCCTACAGTGCAGAAGGACGATATATGGCTCATCGAGTATGCACCGACTCTCGGAAAGAGCATTCTATCTATGCCCACGGCCACGCCCCAACCCTGTAACTCTGCATAATATGATGGCTAGTCCAAATAACTTGCACATCTTCGGACTGTGGAAGAAAACCAGAGCACCCAGAAGAAACTCACACAGACACAGGGAGAGCGTGCAAGCTTCATACAGAAATTCACCCAAGGCCGGAATTGAATCTGGGTCGCTGGTGCTGATAACCACTTGTGCCACCATGCCGCTCTGTGCTATTGGATTGCACAAGTTGCTATCTTGTACAAGTTTGCATCCGACGTTGATCAATTTACTCTGGATAAAATTAAAAGCCTGAGGTGCTGGAATAGGACTTCAGTGGCACTAACCCTGTTGTAAATTAATCATGATACCTGAAGGAGAGGCTAAGATTATATTCAGAAGCAGGAGCATTGGAGGAAGCAGGCAATGAAATAAGCTGGGCAATCAAATCAGTAAAGTAGGTGGCAGACTTCACGGAGATGAACGTGTATGTCCTTGTAATGAACACGCAGAGCAAGAGCGACAAGTCTATTTAAGGTTGACAGCCAGAGATCTGCAATGATATACTATGGTTTCTGGACATGGAACAACCCAGTGGGGTACTAGCAAATTACTACGGATGCTGGAATCTGAAACGAAAGGGAAAATGCTGGAAAATCCAGCGTTTTCCCTTTCATTTCAGATTCCAGCATCCACAGTAATTTGCTTTTATCCAGTGTTTAACTCACTGCCACCTCTCTTCCAGGAATGCCTACCCTGAAGACGTACTGCTAACTCCAGCATTTTCCCTTTCGTTCCAGTGGGGTACTAACCTGGACAAACCGGAATACACATGGAGCAGTCTACGCCACGTTTATTTTTCGCACAATATTGCTTGCAGGCTTCCACAGAAACACCACACACTATGAAAAACAATAACATTATACTGAATACTTTATTAGCTACTCTGGTGCACATTGATTTAAGCCATGTAAAAAGAAGAATTCTCACCAAATCTATTTGGTATTTATCAGTACTTCTTTTCTGAACAGATGATAATTTTTTTCAAACTACATAAATGGCTTGAAGATAAAAGGTATGAAGATCTCCCTAATTAGCTTAGGTTCTCCCTTAAACTCATGGAAAATTCTTTGCCTTCCAGAACCATGGACAGAATTCTCCTTTCCCGGGACATCTGGAATCCGTTCCCTGATAGGATGAAGAATCGGGCGTCGAGGTGAAATCGGGACCGGCGCCCGAGCACGATGCTCGGGGGGGGGGGGGGGGGGGGGGGGGATTGGACACAAAAAAAGACAGTGGGTCTAAATAACCAATTTGCATCTATTTAGCGGGCATGGCACCTGATGCTCTGGCCTGCCATGGTTCTCCGCTCCCCACAACCAAGAATCACATGGGCGCAGACCATTTGTGGCCTCAGCAATCGTGAACATGATGTGGTGGACCTCGCAGCGGGCCAAGGGGGTTCCCCCCTTGGTCCATCGCGAGGTCCACCATGCCAGGTTTCACTGGTAGTGACCATCCTCCCCCCAACAAAGCACTGTCTGCCCTCGCTTCATCCAACAGTTCCCTCCCTTCTCCCCCCGCCCTCAACAGAGGCCCCTGTAATAGGAGGAACCCCCAGAGAAAGCTGTAATATTGGACCACCCCAAGGACTTCTGTAATAGGGATCCCCCTTAAACAGACCCCCTGCCTAAAGGAACCCCCTCCACAGATCCCCCCCCCCACACACACACAGGCAGTAGGAAGTAATACAGTTGAATACTTACCTTGCAGCTCCACGTGCTCATTCCTCGAAAGAGAGCAGCCTGCATCTGATTCCTACAGATCCATTATCTGCAAGCCATTCACAGCTTTCGAATAGTTGTCTGTGATTGATAGCTTGTACAAACCATCTTTGATCCATTCATATCCCTTCATGTTTCAGTGGCCGAAGTGGTGAAACCCCAATGTTGTAAACATTGACCACATCAAAGAGATGTAAGTGCATCCCTATCACTCAAGCATGTGATTTCACTGCATTTACAGGGACTACTTTTAGTACAGATGCGGCCATCTTTTAATGATGGTGGCACAATCTCTGTGGAGCTGACCTTGCCCCACTTGAGTGACTGTGCAAACCATGCCCCCAGATTCTCTCTGTACTGAGTGCCAGAAAATATGGAATGAAACCTCGGTTGTGTAGCTGGAAAGATACGTGATGGTTTTCAGTCTGATCCTGATACTCTGACAAATGTCGGGACAATTTGACATGTAGTTTATGCAGTGAACATAGAATTCAATGTTTATTCAACCAAAAAGAGAAGGTTAGCAATCATACCTTCAGCGAAAGAAGTCTTCACAATACCAGTGCAATCACAAATCTGATCCTCAAAACCGCACTTTGGTCCAGGAAATCCTGACGCACACACTTTAAAAAAATCAGAGATGGTATTGAGAAAAAAATTTCCTAGTGTAAAAGCTGGAATATAAAAATAAATGCTTTAAGAATGAAGGTTATTAACCTTTCATCAAATCCCCTAGCAGCAGTTTAATACTCAAGTATTGCGGGGAACTCTACTTGAATTGCATTAAATAGATTTTTTTAGTCTTTTGGTTAGTCAACATTTCTTACTTAAGGGCATATGAATTGATACAATGGGCGGTATTCTCCGTTTTGAAGGCAGCACTGGACTTTTACAACAACTAGATTGGTACCGGACCGGTCATAATCTGTTAATGGGCTAGCTCCAGGCCACGTGGAACACGATCGATTCCAATGAAAAACGGTGCCTTAATGGATAGGGGCGGATCAGGCTCATGGGGCAGGGTCCGGTGGTATGATGATGGTGGATAAGAAGGGTGGGGGGGGGGGGGGGGTGAGAGACCCCCCAGTTAGGGTAATCACATGGCATGTGAGGGGGTTAGGAGGTCCAGTCAAGAGGTCAAGGGTGCTTGTACATCTTAAAAGTTTGAAAGCCGATGTAGCAATGCTGCAGGAGACTCACTTGAGTGTGAAAGACCAGGTGAGACTTAAAGAGGGCTGGGTTAGTCAGGTGTTTCACTCTGGACTTGACGGAAGAGCTCGAGGGGTAGCGGTAATGGTCGGCAAAAGAGCACGCTTTGGGTGGAGAAGGTGGTGGCAGATCAGGGGGGTAGATATGTGATTGTGACAGGGGCGCTGGAGGGGAGGTTAGTGGCGCTGTTAAGTGTATACGGCCCCAATTGGGAGGTTGTTCAGGTCAGAGCCACATGGGGGAGCCCGTGAGATGCAGGAATTTCTAGATCAGTTGGAATACCCGAGGTTAGGGGAGGGGGACAGGGCTACATTAGAAGGAGCGATAGTGGAGCAGGAGATAAAGGATGCGATTGGGAGAATGCAGTCGGGGAAGGTGGCAGGGCTGGATGTGTTTCCGGTGGAATATTATAAAAAATTCAAGGATACGCTGGCACCCCTGATTGTGGGGATGTTTGAAGAGGCGATAGGGAAGGGGGTGTTGCCACAAACTTTGGGGCAGGTATCGATATCCCTGTTGCTAAAAAACGATAAGGATCCGAAGGGGTCGTATAGGCCCATATCACTTCTGAATGTGGACGGAAAAGTATTGGTGAAAGTACTGGCGGGTAGGCTGGAGGAGTGCCTCCCAAAGGTGATAGGTGAAGATCAGACGGGGTTCGTGAAAGGCAGTTCTTTTCAAACATTAGATAGGTATTGAACGTTGTTATGGCACCGGCAGAGGGGAAGGAAACAGAGGTGGTTGTGGCATTGGACGCTGAGAAGGCGTTCGACCGGGTAGAATGGCAGTTCTGGAGTGGTTTGGGATTGGACCAAGATTTGTGAACTGGGTAAAGCTATTATATAAGGAGCCGAGGGCGAGTGTCCGCACAAACAACATCAGCTCGAGATACTTTTCTCTCTACCGTGGGACGAGGCAGGGATGTCCTATGTTCCCCCTGCTGTTTGCACTCGCGATTGAGCCATTGGCTATCGCATTAAGAAGTTTGGGGGTATGGAATTGAATAGTGCGGGAGGGAATAGAGCATAGGTTGTCCTTGTATGCCGACGACTTACTGTTATACGTGTCGGAACAGAGTGTGTCGATAGGGGGAATATTGGAGCTGCTTCGAGTTTTGGGTCTTTCTCGGGATACAAACTGAATCTCGACAAGAGTGAATATTTTGTTCAGGTCCATTGTCCCCTGAAGGTGGCTGCGCAGGTCGATAGAGTCGTCAAGAAGGCATAAGGCATGCTTGCCTTCATTGGAAGGGGTATTGAGTACAACAGTTGGCAGGTCATGTTACAATTGTATAAGACTTTGGTTCGGCCACATTTGGAATACTGCGTACAGTTCTGGTCACCATATTACCAAAAGGAAATGAAATGAAATGAAAATGAAATGAAAATCGCTTATTGTCACAAGTAGGTTTCAAATGAAGTTACTGTGAAAAGCCCCTAGTCGCCACATTCCGGCGCCTGTTCATGGAGGCTGGTACGGGATGTGGATGTTTTGAAAAAGGTGCAGAGGATGTTCACCAGGATGTTGCCTGGTATGGAGGGCGCTAGCTATGAAGAGAGATTGAGTAGATTCGGATTATATTCATTAGAAAGACGGAAGTTGAGGGGGGACCTCATTGAAGTCTAGAAAATCATGAGAGGTATAGACAGGGTAGATAGCAAGAAGCTTTTTCCCAGAGTGGGGGACTCAATTACTAGTGGTCATGAGTTCAAGGTGAGAGGGGAAAAGTTTAAGGGAGATATGCGTGGAAAGTTCTTTACGCAGAGGGTGGTGGGTGCCTGGAACGCATTGCTGGCAGAGGTGGTAGAGGCGGGCACGATAGCGTCATTTAAGATGTATCGAGACAGATACATGAATCGGCAGGGAGCAGAGGGATACAGATCCTTAGAAGATAGGCGACAGTTTTAGACAGAGGATCTGGATCGGCGCAGGCTTGGAGGGGCTGTTACTGTGCTGTCATTTTTCTTTGTTCTTTGTTTTGGTCCAAAGTAGAGGATTACAGGAAGGAGGCTTTTACGGTCATTTCTAAAGTGGTGCACGTTGTCATAATATACATATCAGTATATAATGATGCAGACACACACTGACTGACACACTGCAAGACCAATCAACACAAACAACACAGCAGCCAATCACCAGTTAGGGCACGGTCACTATAAAGCCAGAGGGCACTAGTTTTCCCGCTCATTTGGGATGCAGCCTCTGAGAAGGACAGAGCTTGCAGCTTGTAGCACAGACCTTCACCATGTGCTAACAGTTTAGACTGGTCAGGATAGGCATAGGTCTTCAGTTAATCTAACATAGTGTCGACCCACAGTGAAAGTATGTTCAACAGTTCCTAGCTTAATAAAATAGTGTTGTACTGTTACAAGTGTTAGTAGCCTGCCTATGTCACTGCTAAGGTAAACACAGTCTCCACAGATCCAGAGTACCCAACACATCACACGTGAAACTGGACCCGGGACCCCGGGTGGCCATATTCGGGGTGTCGGACCAGCCAGGGTTGGAAACGGGTGCGGAGGCAGATGTTGTAGCCTTCGCCTCGTTGATTGCACGAAGTCAGATCCTGATGGGGTGGAGGGCAGCCTCTCCACCCTGTGCCCTGGCGTGGCGGGGGAACTTGTTGGAATTCTGGACTCTTGAGAAGGTTACGTTTGAACTGAGGGAAGGATGGAGGGGTTTTACGATTCATCATTATTCATCATGCACTTTCAAGAACTGGATAACATTGAACGTTATTTGGGGGGGGGGGGGGGGGGGGGGGAGAGAGTGTGTTGATGGTGACTTTGGGTAATTCCTGATTCTTTTTTGTCATTTGGTTATGTGAACATGCGGGCTAATGTTTGGGGGTTGGTGGGAGGATGGGATCGTTGTTATTGATATGGGGATTGACTTATTTGTTACTGATTATTGTTTATTGTTGGTGGGTGTAAATTTGGGAGAAAATGTGAAAAAGGAAGAGAATAAAGAAATATCTTTTAAAAAAGAAAAACGGTGACAGATTCGCCGGGGTCAGGATTGCCACTCAGGAGGCTGGCAAACTACAGCCGCATATTAGCACTCGACTCCCCATAGACACACTCATCCCAGCCAAAAAGATGGCAGCATGGAGAGTGGCACCCTGGTTTGCCATCGCTGAGTTGGAGACCCTGCTGGACACCATTGAGGAGAGGCAGGCCATCCTGTTCCTGGGGTGAGAATGAGGTTCTCATGTGCCGCTGTACACTGTGCCTGGGTGCAGGTGGCAGAGGCTGTGAGCGCGGAGGGCCCCACTGCCAGGACTGGCCAGCAGTGCCGAAAGAAGTTGCACAACCTCTTCAGGATGGCCAAGGTGAGTAGGCATCACTGTGGCCCTGGCACCAACCCACATTCCACACACCACCAGATGAAAGACGACCGAACCCCACCCAGCAGCAGCATGCGCGCTCCCCATCCTGCACTATATTCTAGCACCCATACAGGCCACCATAGCTGGGTGCCCAGGCCACGAAGGCCACCAGCTGCCCACCTCCTGTGCTGCTCACGTCAGACTTTGTGCATTCTGTAGACCTGTGGGGACCCCGGACCTGGAGCACCTCACCGCAGCGGAGCGGCAGTTCTGGACCTGGTCAGTGGTCCCGGAGAGAGAGCAGTCATAAGGCGGAGGTTGGCATCGGGCAACCATGTGAGAACCCGCTGTGTTTCTGTTTCCCATGGCATGACCCCCATTCCACCACCCCCACACCACCCCTTCACGATTGCTCTCCACCACCCACCACCCCAACCCGTGATCCAGTCATGCATCATGTCTTGTGTCTTACAGGATCCCCTGGCGACGAGGCAGGCCCTTCTGGTGTTCCGCCACCCTTAACCCCAAGCAGATTCCAGTGACGAGGAGGCAACAGACAGCGAAGAAAGCCCCCAACTGTCAGCCAAGACACCCGGGAGCACCAGTTGTGGGACGATACTGATTTACCGTCACAGCTGTCTCGAACACCCTCTACCATTCCAGAGACATTCACCTCGGTTGGGAACTTCAGTGAAGAGACGCCTGGACCACGCATGTGCTGCGGTACATCAGGTGGAGGTAGAAACCCTCAAGGGGGCGGATGTTCAGAGGGCCGAGCTGCTGTCCAGATGGGTCTCGGGCTTCTGGATAGGATGGTCCCATCGATAATGGAGATGCACAGCCAGAGACTACATGAGGGGCTGTCAGCAGCCATTCAGTGC